>NW_028258139.1:3756060-3907575 GCF_053883595.1 Heterocephalus glaber | reverse complement strand
TGAATGAAAAGGAAAAGGGAAATATGGATTCTTCTGCATGTGTGGACAGAGAAAACAAGGAAGAGAGAAATCTGAAATGTAGATATAGACTCTATTATGATTACCCACAAATGCTGAGAAAAATACTGCTCGGTTTACATTTGTTTTAAAGAAATTAAAGATTTTAAAGCTCAGAGAACTGTGTGGTCAGTGCTGTAATTTAGAGGCACAGTATTGTTGAAGGTGTTTTAATGGAACAGAGAATGAGGTGGACCAGCTAAGAAGCTTCAATAGTGGTCTAGAAGTGAAGAAACGAGGGCCTGGAGTGAAGGAGCATTAGAGGATGCAGGTGTAATCCCTAGAGAATGTGCAGAAGAGGACCCCACTGGACTTTTGCAGGAGCTGGAGGGATCATCAAAGGAGAGTAAGCTTTGGGGCCTAAGAATGCCTATACTCATCTCCTTACTTGACTTCATTCACTCTGTGATATCGGGGTTACTTATACTGCATTTCAGGATGGTTGAGGATTGCAGATGATATATGGCAGATATCTCTGGCATTTGATTGGAAGTAGAGAACAGAGAATCTGAAAAAATATATATGATTTAGAACTTCAGACAGGAGCCAAAGTTGGAACATTTCCCCCAAGGCCTGCCATCCATGCTCCCTTCCCACCAATGCTAAACAGGCACATAACTCACATAGGTAAAGGCTAATAATAGCCAAGTGAGAGTCAGTAAATGTGCACCAGAATTCTACTGCAAGCAATGTCAAGCTCTTTGCAAAACATTGAAATGCTTCCCCCTTTCTCTAAGGATGCCCAAGGAAAAAGGAAGAAATCTACAGTATGAATAATGCCATATTCCTCTCTCATGGATACAGTATGCTACAGAAAAATGCTAGAAAAACACAAGAAAGGAAAACAGTAACTATCCCCCTTCCCTGTGAACTACATTTATTGTATGTCTCCTAATCCCTGAATCATAATACCCCCTCACCTAGCCAGTTACTTGCTGAAAAACTTGAATTTAAAGCCAAGAGAATAACTACATGATCTTACGTTTCCTTCATGCATCATAATTTTATGACATTGTGACAATGGACAATATTCATCAGGTCAGATGATTCCTTCTGAGACCATTTCCATAAATATCTCCCAAATGGGAAGTTATGTACAATTTATGTGTGTACTAAAATTTTGAAAATAGAAAAAGTATAGTGTATTTCAGATAAAGGCAGAAAAATAGGAATGTCAGAGTTCATGCTGTGAAGAAAAGAGAACAAGAAAGTTAAATTCAATAGAGGGAAAAAATATACTGATGAAGAGTAAAAGCTAAACCACCTGATTATGGGAGGATAAGGTTAAGACAGAAACCTGAAATGACATGTACCATAGGATTTCTAAGAAGGAATATGGCATAGACAGAAACCAGATCATAAGGACTAAAATTTTAAAAAGGATAAATATTCTAGAATGCTCTTACTTGGCCAAAATGGGTAGATTTGTTTGTGAGAGTCTCAGAATAGATTCTCAGCAGATGATGCTTACATGCTATGCAATGACTCACATTTCCCTGGACCTCTAGAGTTTTAGGCAAATAAAGTCACTTGTCTATAAGCATCAAGAAGTTTAGTTGTATTTGAAGTGAATAGGACTCT
This sequence comes from Heterocephalus glaber, assembly GCF_053883595.1. Lineage (NCBI taxonomy): Eukaryota > Metazoa > Chordata > Mammalia > Rodentia > Bathyergidae > Heterocephalus > Heterocephalus glaber. Next base: position 3,905,937 of record NW_028258139.1, on the reverse strand, counting down.
CACTAGCAGGTACACTAAGGACTTGGATACAAAGGAGAAATTTAAAAATTATGGGTGGTAAAACAGCTCTGCATACAAGAAGGCTCATGCCCCAAGAGGGTTCCTGGCCAAGTGAGTCTGTGCTTCCAGGCTGGGCCCTGGCATGAAGGATGAGAGGGGCTGAAAAAAGAAGATGAGAAGCATGGAGGAAAGGGAAAGACAAGAGGCCAGTGTTTGGGGGCCCTGGCAGGTGCCTTGCACCTAAGCCAAATGCATTGAAGCATTGTGTCTGCTCCCCTAGTGAAAGTCACTTCCAAACTGAGCTGGCACGAGCCTGGGATGACGGTAGAGGGGCCACGTCTCAGTGCCACTGAGTGCCATCCAGAGCACTGAGTCACACTGAGTAAGAAAATCTCTCAGTTTGCACATCAATACGCCCCTATAGCCTTATTGTTAGGACTTCAGACAAGCATGGCACAACACTATCGTAGCAATAACAAAAGCTTTTAAATAGGAAACAGAGTGAGGATATAATGCAAGTGATGCAAAATTACACAAAACCGGTATAAGATGCCCACTATTTTAAATTTTACCAGAAATATATTTTTCACAGTAATGAAAATGAACAACATACTATTTTTGTGTACATACATGCTTGCTTCCTTGGGTTTTAAATTGGCTCCAGAAACTCAAGTTCACTTGCTACATACATAGCAAAAGTTATATTTAAGTTTACTCCACACAAGATTGTCACCAACTCTAAAATTCAATAATTCTCTAAATGTTCTGGATTGGAACACTTTCTCAATTGAACCCATAAATCCAATTTCTGGACATGGTTGATTGCCACCTGGGAGTTTACATCTCAGAGAAAACTAGAAACAGCTTTGACCAAAGCTGCCCATAAATGAATATTGTTTTTCTCTATTCCTGTAACTATGGTTTTATTTTACATTTCCTTTCTGGTTTTAAGCCACATACAGATTATAGGAGGACTGTAAACCATGAATAGAACAGCTAACTATAATTGAAGAAGAATGCAAAGCTTTATTTCTCCTTGAGGAAGTTTGTTGTTGCTTGAAATCTTGGCCATATTAATGCTGCATTCAGAATAAATTGCTTCTGTCTCAGCTGGAAGCACAAGAAACAAACTAATCATACATAGGCTTTTAATATTTAAATGATAATAGGATAGAAAAACATGGCAAGACAAAACATAATAATAATTACATGAAATACTAATGAATATAATTACAAATAAGACTCGATGGTTTCAGTCAGTAAAGGTGACTTATTTACAAATTATAATCCTTGTTACTTTCCTTTTAAAACATTAATTTCATATTTAGTAGAAACTGTCAGATTAATACGCAAGGAAGCATCACTGGATGAAACTTTGCTAATGCAAAATTCAGGATCCTGTTAGATTCAATGCTATAATATGAAAATTAATATGATTTGATAAATGAAAAAATTATGATCTAATTATTTTATTTTTTATTTAATTTTATTGATACACTTTTGATATACATATGATCATATTCATCACAAGGAATTTGTACCTGTACATAACAATATTTCAGGAGGCTTTTTTCAAATAATACAATGTAAATGTCTTCCAATAGATAGGACTGACAAAGGAATAAGATATAAGTCAATTTGAGAAAACAATTAAATCTAAAGTCACATTAGATTTGAAAACAGCAGTGTGAGATCAAGATTCTGCTCCTCACCTCAGCGAAGCTTCACCCTCAGGGATGTGAGACCAGCACAGTGCTGAAGGAGCAGAGCCCGGCAGCAGCTGGAGAGAGGAGATGGTGGAGTGGCCAGAGGAAAGCTTGACGGTGGGAGCAAGCAGCCTTATTTCCATGTGAAGCTGCTTTGGGCAGCTGCTCCCTCTCGATCTATTTTGCTAGTCTCTCCTTCCTTTTCTAACTGGTACCATTTGAAGTTCTTTGGATTAAATTCTTATTTCTCTTTTCTTGTCCCTCTACACTCACTTCCTAAACAATCTCAAATAATGTCATGGCTTTAAATAATGTTTATATCCTGAAAACTCCTGAATTTGTATCTCAAATTCCTATGCCTTCTCATGAACCCCAGTTCCACATGAGCAACTGTGTACCTGACACCTTAATATTTAGAGTACATCTCGAACTTAACCCAAACACACACCTGTTAGCTCTCTCTAACCCTCTGGCAATCAGACTTCTTCCTCACCTACCTTACTCATGCGATGGCAGCCCCGGCCTTTCAAACACCTGGGATCTATCCTTAGCTCCTTGTTTTCTCACTTTCCACATCAAACCATCAGCGAATCCTGTAATCATTTCCTTCCAAACACCATGTCGCAACACCTCCAACCCTCGGCAATAGACCAACCACCATCATCTCTCACTTGGACCCTTGGAAGTTACTCTCCTCTTGATGTGCTGCCAGTCTGATGCCCAGAGTGACGTGGCTGATCCTTTAAATATGTACAACAAATCCTGCTACCGCTATGTTCAGAAACTTCCAATGTCTTACCATCTTCTCACATATCCTAAAAGCCAGGTCGGTGGACACACTCTCTTTGTTTTTCACGCTGACAGCATTGCAGCTAGTTGCTCTGACTTCTGCCCCCATCACAGATCTTCCAGGTAGGAGACACCGGTCTGTTCTCTCCTAGATGCAAGACACTTACTGGCGCTTTGGAAGTGGTCTCTTATGTAAGGTGGAGGGGGCCCTTCCAACCCTCACCTCTTGAGATGAGGAGATCATGACACTGCTCCTTCCAGAAAAAGCTTCTTCAAATATCTCTCTCTTAAAAAAAAAAAAACAACTCTCTCTTAATCCCCATTTCCCAAATCTTTTATTCTTCTAGTAGATAAATGCCCCATATTACCTGCTTTGAAATGTTTGTATTTGACCAGCACCTCATTTGGGAGTAATCCTTAGCTGTAATTTTCATTTTTAAATGGTATACCTAGGTCCTTAACTTTGTGTATTTTTCCCAAACAAGATGCTAACACCCCAGAGTTGTAGGTAGAAGAATAGTGTCTGGCTTAAACTAAGGACTCAGCATTGATTGGATAAATGGATGATTGAAAATTCTTTCAGTTTCTTGGCCATTTTCTCGAGGGCTCGCCAATGGCTCAATGGAGTTGAACTGCTGGGCTGTAGGTAAGGCTGCTGATTCCCGTTCGGCTCACTGCTCTGCTTTCGCCCTGCTCCTATCTCATCTCAGGACACTTGTGTATGTGACCTGTGCCAGAGCTCTCCCCAGTCTTCCCCCAACCCAATGCTTCTTCCACAGAGTAAGGATAATTCTCTATATGTCGATACCATTACTCTGAAAAATCTTGAATGGCCAAATCTAAAGCTCACCTACAACATTCTCTATAAATTGAATCTAACTTGGAGTTTCAAAAGTCTACAGACAAATTCTTTGGGCTTTTCACTTTAATGAACTTGATAGTGTGACCCTTAGTTACACTTTCAAAACCATCTCTAGCACCTAGCTCTTCATCATTCCTATGTCCTAGTCCAGCCATATTAATCCCTGATGTGACTTCCTCACATTATTCCCTATGTGCGGTGCTTTGCTCAGATCTTTGTTTGAAAAGTTTCTGCATAGTCTTTAAGACCCAGATAAAATTTGTTTTGATTTCTTGACTTTTCTCTCCATCCCAGGTAAAATTTGTGTTGTTATTCAGCCATTCCTCTGATTTTTACACATTCATTCAAAACACTCTTATTGGGTACTAGCTAAATGTTTGCTCTGATGCTAGATATAGTAACTCTCAAGTAGATACAGGTTTCTATGATTTAGGAGCTTATAGAATGGTCATAATTTTTAAAAAGAATGTAAATAAGTAAAATGTGATGAGGGAAAACTACTAGAGTCATGGGATTATGGAGTCACTAAATGTGGAGAGATTAGAAAATATTTTGTAGAGTGCAAAACATTTGATTACTGTTTTGAAGGACAAGTAGGAATCTACATCTAGGTAAATGGGCAGATGTGGAGATAAGGGCTCCAGATAAGGAACATCATCTATGCATTAATTCAGACTGCATATGAGAAGTGAGAGGCTGCTAGGTAAAATCTGAGGGCTGGACAAGAGTGGGAGCGAAGAGGTCAGTGTTGTGAACCAATGTCTGATGATATGAGGAAGCTGACTCAGAATAACGATATCCAGCATCATGTTCTACACCCTCATCCACTAAACATGTAGCCAGTCATGTCGTAGATGCTTCTTTCAAAGTTTCTCTTCCCTGTCCTGGCTAAATCTTCCCTGTCCTGGCTAAAATCTTTGGAATTGTGAGGAAAATATCCTCCTGATCTTTGTTCTCTCTTCCTCCTTTTCTCCTTCATCAAGTGAGGACAGGACTTACGCAGAGATCAGGGGAGAGGATGTGCTCTCTGCACGTCCTGCATGATTGCAGGCAAGAGACCAGAACTCCCCAGAGCTGGTGTCCTGACTTGCCACAAGTGAAAATAACAGTGGGTGGAAGTTCAGTGTGAGTGAGTTATATATTATCCATATGTGTAGACACATCAAACACTTGTTATAAACTGTCACTTAATAATTGTGATAATTTTTTTTCTTTTTTTGTACCGGGGATCGAACTCAGGACCATTGCGCTTGCGAGGCAGGCGGCAGAACCACTGAGCTAAATCCCAGCCCTAATTGTGATAATTTTGATGTCATATTTCTCATGGTTGTCCCATATTTCAAATTTCATGAAGTTTTAAAGAACCTGGTTCAAATTTTCACACTAAAGATATATGCTAGATAGGTAGATAGATCGATAGACTCTCTCTCTCTCTCTCTCTCTCTCTCTCTCTCTCTCTCTATATATATATATATATATATACATATATTTAAAATCCTACAAGTAACTTCTTAAACCACTGGGATATGAAACTTTAATTTAGGATCCTGGGACATATTCTTTTCAATAATAAAAATAAAGTGAAAAGAATATAGCTTTGGCTTTGGATGGATTTTCTTTCTCGATGTATCTGACTCTGAAAGGATGTCATTAAAGCTTCTTTTAAATGAAATCATTCTATTTTTAAAAGCAAAATTTATTCACACAAAGATCTTTCTGAAATAAATAACAGTATCAGATATTTTAAATCAAACATGCTATATTCCTTCTGCTTAAATATGTCAGGTGTAAAGCAGAGCTCTATTGTGAAAATACAGCATAGCCACTTTTGATTAGAAATACGTTTGAGTCAACGCTAAAGAAAAGTTAATTTTCACTTAACCCATAGAGCAGATAAACTGACATTTAAACCTGAGTGTCTGTAAGAATCTTGATTTTGACAGACATAATTTACAGTCTTTCCAGGATATACTTTCATTTAAATTTCTTCTTCAATGTAAAAGGATCGATAGAAAATCCACCATGATAAATAGTTAGAATTTTTCATGGATTTCCATTTCACTTTAAATCAACATTCTACTCCAGTACATTTCTAGATAAAAATAATCTTAAATATTAGTATTCCCTAGAGAGTACCACAGTATTCACATTTTCCAGAATGAGATAAAAAATACAAGGAAGTGATATAACTTGCCTCAAGTCACACAATCATTTCTACTCTTGCCATTAGCTACATCATAATTCATTTCTTAACAATAAAGTCCTGCCAGAGATATTTTAACTGTTTCCTGAGACTAGGGATTGATTAAGCTGTTAAATTATGCATTAAAGAGATGCTCAGTGCTCTAGAAGAGTTAAAGTGCCTCCAAGCCCTGTGTCAATACCAAAGCCTGGCAAAGAAAAGAATTAGGAACTATCAAAGCCATAGAGTTTGACAAAGTTATCTCCTATTTATTATTAATACCACTTATCAATAAGTTCTAATTAGTATCTAATTTTTATTTTAGTTTAGCATATTTTGCATATTCTGTCTTCTATGCTCTTTGAAGAAAAAATTCAAAAAATATATAAATAGAACAATATTAGAGATTCATTTCAATTAATGTAACTTTCATCACTGATTCTTAATACTGGTTGGACATTATAATGACCTGGAGGACTTTTTCTGAATGTAGAGGTCAGTTACTCACTCTTGCAAATTCTTATGTAATAGAACACAACAGCCACAAAATATGATCCCATACCATAATTTACTGAAATGTTAACTTATGAAGAAATGATATTTATAATTTGTACAGAGTGCTTTTATTGCATTTAAACAAGTCTATAACCAATGATCCAGACATGCATAATAATGCTCATGGAGCTGAAGTAATCAATAACAAAACCTTTTCCAGTCTAGTTTAGATATAATTGACTATGACTTGATCATGGTTTCTAAAGATTGGTCTAACTCTTTCCCCAGAGCATATGTATTTCTAAAATTCTAGTGCAAAATAGAATTCATTATTTGTGTGACACATCAAAGATGAGTGATAACACTACTCTATGTGTAATTGCTTCGTATATGTTTTATTAAAGGACAATTTCATATGAACTTGTTCTTTTCCATGACTGGTGACAAGCTTTTAAGTAGCTTCATAGGAAAAGCTGTGATTAATTGCAGTCTAGTACATTGTAACTGTTGTTTACAGTTTGTGAAGAACAGCATCTAATCAATAATATATTAATGACTATTTTTTAGCCCTTCTAAATTAACAGCTAAAGGCAAAGAGTTGTTGTTGTTCTCTACTCCTTTATAGTTTGGGTGTAAAATCAAAAGAAATGTAATTGGGGTTTTGATTAATGTTGACTTTAACAGATTGCTTCTGTTTAGTGCAGCTATTTCCTCCATTTATCTCTGTATAATGGTAAGACTGTATCTCCAATGAAGTTCTTTAAGGCTACCATTTTTCATCAGTATTCTTCCTTGACTTCACAGTCAGTGGATCTTGTTTTGTTTTTACCGTGGGCTTCCTCTTAGAGTACAAAAACAAAAAATATTTGGCACTGTCGTAGAGAACAAGAGCTTCTGTGAGCATCATTTTAACCGCCTGGATGGCTCCAGCACTGCAGTTTCCATTGGCCTGAGTGGTCTGGAGCTCTAGCTGGGCAGATGCCACTGATGCTCATGGTAGAGCCCATCAGAGTCCCTATTCTCAATGAGAAGGATACTTGTAAGAATCAAGATCTGTGGGCATGAAGCAAACATAGTATAAGACAACATCTAGTATCTTCTAAAATGTAAGATAAAACCAAATATTTTAAGAGAGAGAGAGAGAGAGACAGAGAGAGAAAGAGATCGTTGTGGACTGAGGTTATTAGGGCAGATATGAATGTCCTGTTCATTGTGTCTTCAAGAACTATTATGGATAAGAAGGGAAGATGACAATGAGGTCAGTGAGGGCAAAACAGCGATAATCACAGCAGAAAAGCAAACAAACCTCCCTAGTGGGCCCACATGCATTACAGAAATGGAAGGTGGCTGACAGGTCAAACCACAGAGCAAAGGGGAGAATCTACATCATCCCTGTGCGTAGCATACTGTGTGGTAATGGCGAGGAAAGTGGCTGAAGGTAAGTGTGACCGAGATCCGTGGGCTAGATAGAATGATGGCAGCAGAAAACCCTGTAAGGTGGCAACCACAGATGTCACATAATATAGAGAGGCAGAGTTGGGGGAAAGGGAATTGATGGAAGAGAAGAAATAAATGGTGACGGGAGATGAAATTAGGGCTAAAAAAGGAAAATCTCCAAGAATGCTACAAGAGAGCAGTACAGAAAAATAAAAGTATCAGTTTCATGTCTGACCCCTTAAGCTTAAACCCTTCGGTGAACACTGCAAATGTGTAACTGCGGTGTCCAGGGACATTTGGTACCGAAAAGGCACCTGCAGGGGCGTATTTAGTACCACTGGGGCAAACCTGCTGACCCATAGACTCATGTCACCTAGGTTCCTTGTGACTCCCATTGTGATTGGAATGCTAGCAATTGGTGTATGGCTTTGTTTTAAATATAATCACATTCTTGAGTGTTCTTACTCCCCTTTATATGGAATTCATTGTTTTAATCTTTTGAAAAACTATGCTTTCTTATAATGAAAAGAGATAACTGCAAAGCTCATGATAGACATATAATAAATAATATCTATTATTAAATCAGTTAAAATTAAAGTCCTTGCTAAGAAGCAGATTATAGAATTTGGTAATAATTAAATTTTAATGGCTGGCATGTTATGGACAATTGTATTGGTGCTTGGTTTTTCTCTGAAAGAAAAATGCATATAATCTGTTCCATCTTCAGCTTTAAAAAACACTCCCTAAGCCTGGTGTGTTGGCACATGTCTGTAGTCCCAGCTCTCTGGGAGCCTGAGGCAGAAGGATCAAAGCTCAAGCCCAGCCTGGGCAATTTATTAGGATCCAGTCTCAAAAAGAGGCTGGGGGTGTAACTCAGTGTGAAGCTCTAAATTCAATCCCAGTACCACAAAATGCAAAACAAAATGTAAAACACTCTCTGAACCTCTTTCTCTGAGCTTTATGAAATATTATCGGAGGTCTGAACATCTACAAAAATCTTCCTATTTAACATGGAGTCAAAGATAATGCATGGTATGTAACACTGTATATTCATTTTGAATGTGAAACTTTTCTCATGATTCCCCTGTGAACTGAAAAATATATTAATATAAAATAATTTTTCTCAATTATCTCTTTATATTTCAAAAGTTATCTTTTGAATAGTCTGGATGTGCTACTAAAATACATCATTTACTTGTTGTTTTTTGCCAGTTACAGCATGAATCATCATCAGATTCTATTCTATTTCTTTCCTGAAATAGAAACACCACAGTTTCATACAAAATCGCTCTTGGGAGTATTCCAATCCAAAACTGCAATCTTGAGACATTTGGAATCTCAGAGAAAGTTTAAGGCTAGAAATACAAGACTCCCAAACCAGGCCAGAGAACCCTAAAATTGCTGAAGTGCACACTTTGCCTTATTGAAACAAAGGTGTGTTGAACTGTGCTTGATAAAGTCCCATCCGGGAAGCAGGAAGAGCAATTCTAAACCAAACACCACCTTTCAGTTCTTTAAACATTATTGGTTAAGTAAACATGTCACCTCTGTCCCCCAAGAATGATCTCCACACCTTTCACTTTCTTTACTATAGGAAAAGTACCCAAAAGCTCTTTAAAGACCATTATGTATTTTGTCTGACCGGCCATGATTTTCAATGGCATTATCATTTGTAAAACTTATGTATTGCTTAAAATAGGTAGATTTGATGGTCTGTAAATAATGGTTTAATAAAACTGTTTAAAAGAACATATTGCTTGAGGAAAATTTAAACCACACAGAAAAATGCATTTTAAAAAAAACTGAGGGGCCAAGGGTTTAGCTCAGTGGCACTGCTCCTGCCTCGCAAGGTCCTGAGTTCAATCCCTGGTACCAAAAAGAAAACAACTGAAAATCCATCCACCCAGTAATTTTCCCATGCCCATTTTTCTGTTTTTCTCTATATATCACACACCCTCAACAAATGTACCCACTATAACTTTTCTCTCAAATATTTCAATGTGTTCTAAATATGGAGCCCCTTTTAAATAAGAAAAATCTAAGAACAAGCTGTAGGTATTAATGTGGTCAAAATGTTTAACAAAATCAAAAGTACAACCATAAAGCTAATAATTCCTGATTGCCAGGCTCACGAGACAGCACATACGTCCTCTTAGCAGAGCATTCACTGACAGCCAGAAACCAGAAAGTGTTCATGTTCAACAGGCATCTATATGACCAGCACATCATAAGGCCAGCAACAGCCACATTACCTGGGTGAAACCCAGTCTTCCAACAGATCTATCCCTAAAACACAAATCCTGGTCACATAGACTTGTGCCAAATAAGAAACAGAAAGGTCCAACACAGAATATTGTGCTGTGTGTAAAATGGCTTACTGGTTTATACAATTCTGGATCAGGGGAGAGATGTTGCCAAAAATCCATATGTATGTATGTATGTATGTGTGTGTGTGTGTGTGTGTGTGTATGTATGTGTGTATATATATATATATATATATATTTGCACATGCAGTTTTTCTTATCAAAATTTTTTTAAAAATCACCAAAATATAATGGTCACCTCATTTTACTACACTCTGTCTATTGGTCGCAAGAGTCCTTCCTGGGCAAGTCAGGAAAGCTATGCGGAGGGGTTCCTGGCCTGGCTGGCTACGTGGGGCTTGGAGGCTCATACTGTGAGTTCACAGTGACACCTGCAGGAGAGAAAGGCCGTAACAGACAGTGTCTGAAATACCGGGAATTGGTGATCTGCAGAGCCACTGAGCAGCTGGATCTTAGAGGTGTTTTACTCATCTGGGAGACGGCCTACAGAGTCGGTATCTATGTTAATAACACTCAAACTGCTCAACCCATGCTGTCTAGAGTTTTGTGTGACAGGTGGTAGCTGCATTTCAGTTACATCTGGGACAAGCATTTAAGGAAAATTTCCATTTGAGGATAAATACTAAGGATCTATATTAACCTCTCTTTATCCAAACTCCTCTTGCCACTCTTAAGTTATTCTTCCTGTCACTTAAGCTCTGCATTTCCAAACACACTACATACCTCCTTTATATTCTCTTTTCAATATCTGTAGTTACCAACACTTGCCATCTAGCTGACATATAAAGAAGCTGCTATGAGTGGTGGTTACTTCTACAACCACATTAGTTCCCTGGACTACCAATAACTATCTATACTGATAAATTTCCAATGTATTTCTCCATGTCAAACCTGTGTTTATAGTGGCTTAATTGACATCTCTGCCTGGGTGTCCTGGAGATACCCCCAACTCAGCCTGGTGGGAGCATCCCCTCCAGCCAACTCCTCTGGGATCTTCACCTGGGAAAAGCATCACCAACTCAGCCAAGCACCTCTGCACCTCTCTTCACTTTTCCACAGATTCGGGCATCTGTGCTGTAGCTTCAACCCTCTTCATATGTTCATCTCTGTCACAACAGATGTTCCCTCTCCCTCTCCCTCTCCCTCTCTCATTTTCACTACTTAATCTTTGTGCCTCTCCTCTGGAACTCTTCTTTGTTTTCTTCTTCTTTCCCGATCTCCAGGTGTCTGTATGATTTAGGAATCACTCACTCCACCTCTTCTGGCCACTATGTACACTCTCCCTAACTTTTGAATGTAAACTTTATCCATACAGCGCTGGCTCCCAAATATTGGGACCCCTAAACTAGAATTCTGCCATGAACCCCAGTTGCATACTCTAAACACCTGCTTGGATCTCCCTTGAACATCTGATAGTCACTTCCAGTCTAAGGTGTTACTCAAGACGTGATCTCTCCCCGACCCACACTCCGCACATTCTTCTACATCTCCATAAATTGAAACTTTCTAGTCAGGCACTACTGACACTTTGGGCTAGCTGATTCTGTGTTGTGGGGACTTTCCCTTTCATTGTAGAATATTTAGAAGCAACCCTGGCTTTTACTCACAAGGTGCTTTCAATAGCCCCTCACCCCAGCCATACAACCCAAAATACCTTCAAACATTGTCAGATAGCCCCACAGGGACAAAACCTTCAAATCCCCTGCTAAGAACATTCACCTAGCCCAAGAACTTTGGAGTTATTCTTCTCTTCCCCTTTTCTCTTATCTTATAAACCCAGTTCTTCAGGACATCCTATCTTCTTTCCCTTCATGGTACATCCACAACAGAATCACTTCTCGCTCTCTCCCAAGTCTCTAGTCTTCTTATCTTCTCCCCACTGGATAGCTCAAAGAAGCCAAAATGATCCTTTCAAACAGAAGCTGGATCTGCCATTGCTCATTTAAAACTCACTGTATCTTTCTTTCCTTGCTCACAATAGAGCCACAGATGCAGCCCACTTGTGCAGGTGACCCGCTGTTGCTCAGGTGTGAGGTTTGCTCTCCACTCGCTCTGGCATGTCAGCTCAGGCACATCCCTCTTGCTCCTTAAATACAGTATGACCAGGGATTCCTACTTCTGGGCTCTGAAACTTACCTCTGCTTGCAGCGCTTTGTCCATGGGGTCCTCTCCCCACTGTAGGTGTCCATTCCCCTGTGACACCTCCCCCTGAACCCTATGTAACACACACTTCACCCTCACACCTTCATGAGGTAGTACCACAACCATCTTCCTGCCCTTCCAGACACATATGGAATTTTAAGCTATGTTTCTGTGTTTTCTCTTTCCTCCCTAAAAAGTAAGAAGCCTGTGATCTATACTTCATTTTGAATCCTCTGATTTCCAGTACCCAGAAAATGTCTAGCACAAATTAGATGCTCAATCAGTATTCTAAATACACATAAGAATCAGTGAATGAATGATTGAAACTGAGTCATAAGGAACTTCAAACAGGGAATGTTACAGCCTGTGATTTTTATATCTTACAGCAATCCCTGAGCCTCTAAACTGATGTGAACAGAAGGTGGGCTTCTAAAACTACCCAGTCCAGAATGAGGACCATCTCTCTAACAAATACCCCAAAAAGTAAGTTGACCAGCCCCCTCCCAAGGTTGCAATTTGTTTAACCAAGGAACTGAGCAATTCTAGGCATTTCCACGACTTCTGCTCATCAGGATGGGACATGCATCCTAGGCTAGTGATGCCTGTGGCTTGAAAGTCTCCACTTTCTCAAAAGGGGTATTTTTTTCTTGCTTTCATTTATTCTGTTCTTCCTCCCCAGTGCATACTGAAGGAGGGTGAATAACCTGTCTGCCAGTCATCAGCTTCCGAGGACCATATCAGGATTAGGACCACATCAGGAGCAGTGGAGAATAGCACAATGCAGCAGCCCCAAACTCCTGGCTGGAGGCAGGGATGAGAAGGGACATCTGCAGGTTACTGGGGGATAAGCAGGTACATGTTACAGCAAGTGACATAGGAACACAAGGCTCTGTGGGTCAGCAGAGAGATGGAACAGGAAGCACCTCAAGATGAGTGTTCTGATGCTTTATTCAGAACCCAACCCTCACACAGACTTCTGGGCAAGAGGAATTTAGTCAGAGAAAGAAGAGAGAGATGAAATTCCAGTAATATTGAAGCACTTCCGCAAAGGCTTAGAAGTGAGAGAAGAGAAAGATACATTCCTTGTCATTACAGACCTCGGCAGATGACACATATGTCAGGTACAGAGACTTGAGTTAATTGCCAGACTCCAAGCATAAAGTAAGGGCGGAGGGGGGTGGGAGTCTAACTCAGTGGTAGAGCACTTGTCTAGCATGTGCAAGGCACTGAAATCTATCCCCACCACCGCAGCAGGTGGAAAAAGAAGTATTCTGGAGGATCATAATGAGATAAAGTCAGAGTGAGAAGTATCAGCAAAAAAATGCCCTAAATGAAATGTAATGTTTAGCTGTTTAAATATTAATGTTTAAAGTTTAGCTTCTCTTGACTGAACTTCGCTACACCTTGAAAATCATTGCTATAGATTTTATGCAAAACAAGGTGCTGCGGTACTTGAGGCACTGGGATCAGATCAGCATAAGGAGCAGAATGCAGATAATGCAGTCTTCACCTATTGACAAACTTACTCATAAGGTGACAGGACAACAATCCCATTAGAGTCTCTGTAAGCCTTTTTCGTTATTGCCACTTGAGAAGCAACCAGAAAAGAAAGTGCAAGCGGGTAAAAGCAGCAAAGTCTATAATTTTTCACAATCTTGTACAGTAATCTTCTCACAGTGACACAAAACTCAGACTAAAATGAGCCTAAATTTTGTTTTACTCTAACATTTGCTAAGTGTGCAGCAATGCACAGGCTGGTAAATTCTCTGAGGCTCTGCCTCTTCATTTTGGAGGTTTATGCACACAATATTTACTTCACAGTTGCTAAAGCATTAAATGGCATAATGTGTACAAGAAACACTGTTAAGAAGAGGACTGGCACAGGTGTGCTCTTAATGAGCACAAATGGGAAAATATGAGAAGCCTAGGCCTGAAGCAGCTTTTTGTGCCATTAAAAAGCCTGAGAATAAAAACTAACACCAAGGATATAGGAACTTTTGCTTTATTTGGTTAAGCCTGTTTGAGTTTTCTGTCACTTAAAAGAGAATGTATGCTTAATGATGTATATAAAGAAGGAAAAAAGAACAATAGCTAAATAGGAATGTTGGCTCAAAAATAGTTTTCATGGAGACAAATGAGAATATTCTAAAAAGTAAAGGTAATGAAAGAAGGAACCAAAAAAACAAAGGAGGACTAGGAGAAAGAGTATATGACACAATTCAGAACACAAAAGGAATAATAATAGCATAGTCTCTTAAATACTGCAAGTTATTTAAAAAGTGCATTTATTCTTTAAGCTTTTGAATTTGCTTTTCTTCATAATTTGCATAAATTTTCCATCTGACTTTCACAGGCTCTTACTGCCCAAACATGGAGATCTGCTACAAGCCTGAGCAGAAGTGAAGGAGTCTGGCACCACCAGCTTTCCTGTAGTTCATCAAGACTGAACACATGTTCAAGAAAGAGCTTTCAGTCACATGAGCTGAGGTGGAGAAAAAATATTAAGGCAATAACATTTTCATGATTTCTGTCTCTCAAGTACCTAAAGCCCATGTTTATAAAAATTTATTTAAAGCCTAAACCTAATGTGTTTAGTTGGCTGGTACCTGGTACAGCTTTTATGCCAGATAAAGGTAAACTTTAGATAATAGAGTTTATACACCACTGGAGATAACTGTTAGGAGGGAATTGGACAGAAAAGGAAACATGAAGTGCAGATAAGACTCAGATAATATCTCTAGGACATGTAAAACCTTTAAGGTAGAGAAGATAATTCTCAACTACACATTTGACTCTCCAGAGGAACTTATAAAAGAAACCACCAACACCCTCCTCCTGAGACTCTGATTTATTGTGAGAGTAGGCAGGCAGGCACTGCTATTTTCATGAGCTTTTGGGTGATGCTAACATGCTAACAGGCTAGACAGCCTCTGGGTGGGGACCCTGCTGGGCACTACTGCAAGGCAGATGAAAGTTTTGATTAATCCATCACTTATCCTCCTGCGCTCTAAGTTAGAAAGGAAATCCAAAAATACACAGAGATTTACTGAACAGTTGTTTACAGTTACTTCCAAACACACTCAGACCTTTAAATTTTATTCTCCTCTCAAGCCATTTTAATGGCAGCAGTTCTTGAATTTGCCCATGAGCCCCTTACCTTCTCCTGACCCAAGCCAGTCACAAGCACCTGTGAGCAAGCAGTAGACGAGATCAGGGACACAGAGTTCCACCCCCACTGGCCTATTTCCCACTAGGATAATCTGGGCATTTCATAGGAAACTTTGGAGAGCTCCAAAGGATATCAGAGAACCTCTGTTTTAAACACCTACTTCCTATTGAAGAACAAACTTGGGCATCTTCAAAGTCAGAATTACTTTTTACATCATACAGATTTATCTAGCATTATGCAGAAGAGGGAAAAGTCTTCAAACACTGTTCTCTTCATAGAGTGACCCAAAAGAGGTTCCACCAGGATTAGACTCATCATTTAAGAATAAGGGTGAACTGGAGGGCAAAAGCCACATCACTTCCAACTAGCCTGACATACAGCCAATCCTATCCCCAGAGTGAGATGCTCTCAATAGTTTACAATAATAGAAGGTATGGTGTTATTCTTTTCTCATCAGATATATTTCAAACTTGTCACAAAACCAATTGGAAAGACAAAGTTAAATAATGCAAGAACTCTAAAAAGGTACTTAAAAATAGACCTTCACTGCTGCTCAGAAAGAAAGTCCCTCAGCTCCCGGTAAAAGTACAGCAGTTGATCTATCCTAGAGGCCCAGGAGATTGTTTCCAGCTCCAAATGGGCTTTGGACTAACGCAAATCATTAAAGTGACTAACATTTCTGGTTTGGTATAGTTCTACCAAAAATTGTCTCATTTCATTCTCTCTGGTCAAAACACATTTATAGTAAATTTGATGATAGAAGTTCAAACAAGTTGATCCAAACATTCAATGTAATTCCATCAGAATTCGCATGATTTGTGGCAGGTGGAGAGGTAGATGATTAGAACTAAGAGATCTAATTCTAATAGAATTAAGAAAGCCAATTATGAATTTTATATGATAATGTAAATAATAACTTTTAAAGAAATTTAATTTGGAGACACTTGTTACCTGATTTTGAGAAATACTATAAACCAGTATGAGAAGTCATAGCTCCAGCAAGCAAAAATAAAAATAAGATCTAGTATTTTAGATGTAGGACAGTACTGTATCATAGCTCTGTGAATGTAAAATATCTTGTACGTGCTTTATGATATGTAGCAGTGATCGTGCTTTATCAGAGCTGTTTTTAAGGATGTCACTCTAGAATGTTTTCTTTTCAGATGATGATTAAGAAGCTAATAAAAAAAAATGGTGCTGGGTACCACAACAGTAATAGAACTTTGCTGTTTTCTGGGTATTTTTCTTTTCTTTCTTTCTTTAATGGAGTGTGCTGGATGTCTCTATAATTTTGTTCACATGACTGCAGAACCTGGAAAAGCTATTGCTGGTATTGATGCATAACATACTGCCATTATTGGCCCTTATATAAATATAAATATATATACATATAAATATATATATACATATATATATAATTTGAATTTTTGAAAACTTTAACTGTGCTGTCAGCTTTGGAAAAAATTATCCCAGTTTACTGTGTTGAGTTGGCATTGTACACAAATTAACAGCCATATCGGTCTAGAAACATTAAACTTAATTTTTTTCCATTTGTACAGGGGTAATGCACTGTATTAAATATGTAAGGTCTTATCTACATGGGTTTGATTACAAAAACTAATAAAGTATTGAAAAATAAAAATAACAGTTAAATCAGGAAATAGCTGGTGAATCATAGTGCCATATTTATTTTCTTGTTTTGAAATCAGTTTTATAGTAACAATTCTACCAATTTTAAGTATATAAATAAATCAGTTGTGATAAATATATACAGTAATTGTATAGAACATTTTCATGATTCTAGATAGTACTTCCACGACCTCTGTGTTTTTTTCTTATTAGATCGGCTTCAGTCTAGTAATGCCGAATAATTCTCTGTGTTAAAAGAGCAACAGACAAGACAAAATGAGGAGAGGCTGTATGGCTCCTGAACTCCCAGAAGCCAAAATGTGGTTTTTTTTGTGTTGAGAAGTGAAGTGCTGAAATGAGAAATATCTAAAATTGTAGAAGTGCTTTGGTGTTGGGCAACAGATGTAGATGAGAAGAATAAGTAATGTGTTTAAAGGGTAGCCTGGGCCGGGGATTTAGCTCAGTGGTTCCGGCGCCAGCCTCGAAAGCACAAGGTCACGAGTTCTATCTCCGGTACCAAAAAATAAAAATAAAAAATAAAAAAATAAAGGGTAGCCTGGTTTCTTCTAGCAAAAATGTGGGCAAACAGAGGTAAACTGAGGACAGACTATTAAGCAAAAGGAATCTACATTTGATTTCAAAGATTGTCACCCTATCCATATTGCAAAAGATGACAACAATAGGGGATTCACTGGTAGAGAAATGTGCTTTAAATAACCTTTTATTGAAGAATTAGGAAAGTGCTACATGATTCATTCAATATCCCAGTAAAAACTAGACTGAGGATAGAATTAGCTGCAAAGGACCCTCTTATCTCTATGGAAGATCTTCTTGTCCAACGACACCAATTCTTCAGACAGAGTAGACCTGCAAGACAAAAATGTTAGTTCTGCAGAAACACTGCCATTTTGAACTGAAAGGAACAGAGACAAGACAGTGGTGAGAAACAGTTGGGCTCCCAAAATTTTACAGTCAGGAAAGAGAGCTACTGGGCTGAAAATATTTCCTCTTCAAGTAAAAGGAAGTAGACTCAGAACCGAGCCTTAGGCACAGAAGGTATAGTAACAAGACACACACTGTGAAAACTAATGTAATGTTCTCTGCTGGGTTTTGAACTTGGTTGGGATTCATGGCACTTTATTCTTTCCATTTTCTTTTATTTAGAACAAGATTATCTGTAAGTGCTATCTGATGTCCATCCCATCACTGTATCTTGGAAGCTGAGAACCTGTTTTCTATTTTCATAGATCTACAGATGGAAAGGAATTTTTCCCCAGAATGAATCATATCCAGAGCTTCACCAATACCTGATTTAGATGTCAATCTGTGGGACATTTGAATTGTGAGATTCTGGACTTTAAGAGTTGATGCTGTTATGCACAGAGAGTTGAGGATATTTAATTTGGGGACTAGGCTGAACATATTTTTATTTGAGAGATGTGAATTTGGAAGGGCCAGAGTGCAGACTGTGGGAAGCTGAATGTCAGCCCCCCAAATGGTATTTCACCTCCTACTCCCTGAAACCTGTGAATGTTATCTTACTTATAAAAGAGGTCTTTAAAGATATAACTAAATTGAGGCTCTTGAGATGAGGATATAATCCTGGATTATCCAGCTGGGTTGTTAATCCAATGGCGAGTGTCTTTACACAGAGAGTACAAACATACAAAAAAGAAAGGTATGGAGTATACAGCCACAAGCCAGAAAACTTCGGGGGTCATCAGAAGCTGGAAAAGGCAAGGAAGGAAATTTTCCTTAGAGCCTCTGAAGAAAGCATGAATCTGCAAACACCTTGATTTCAGATATCTGCCGTCCAGAACTGTAAGATAAACCATTTCTACCATGCTAAGGCTTTGAGGGTGGTAATTTGTTATACCAGCCCTAGGTAGCCAATACAAATGTCCAGGTCTTACAAATATTTTGTTAAACTTATTGGTACTTCATTTTTGACTCTTGACATATAGCTATTAATATTAATATGAACTTACATTGTTATATTTGTAAATACAATATATTTTTCTATGTTGCTTTTAGAGCCCATGGCTTTGCTAAACTCACTGTACTTTCTTGTTCATTTGTGTATATTCCTTATGACTTTTTTCTTGTGATTTACTTCTTCCTTCCCAATGGGGATATCTTCTATTTATTTTCCTTTACTTAGTATAGTAGTTAGGATCACACTAAAATTTGATTTGAAGTTGTATGAATAGACATTCTTGCCTTGTTCTCAACTTTAAGAGTTATACAGTCTTTCAATTATTAGCCAAGGATTATTTTCTATATGAATTTTACTAGGCTGAGAAAGTTCTTATTTATTCTTAATTTGCTGAAGGCTTTGTATCATGAATGAATGCTAAACACTGCCAAACATTTTCTGCACATATTGAGGTGATCATCTGGTTTTACTTTTTTTTTTTGTACCAGGGATTGAACTCGGGACCTTGCACTTGTGAGACAGGCGGCAGAATCACTGAGCTAAATCCCTGGCCCTAGTTTTTCTTTATTAATCTGTAAATACAATGAATTACATTTTTGCTTTTCAACTGTTAAAATAACATGCATTCCTAAAATTAAGCTTACTTGTGGATGATATATTTATTATCATTTTCATATATCACTGGATTTGATTTTCTAATATTTGGTTATGGAACTTTGCATTAAGTTAATGTAGGATATAAAAGTACATAAACCTCTTGTTTTCTTTTTTAGAAGGGTTTTGTCAGATTTTTGTGTCAAAGTCCAAACTGAGTTGGAAAATTTTCCTCTATTATTTTCTGAAAGAGTTTCTATAGAATTGGATTTTATGTCTTCTTTAATTGGTTGTTACATTTCTCTAGTAAATACATCTGGATCTAGAGTTTTGCTTTGCTTTGTTTTTCAATTGAACTGTTTTAACTATGAATGCAATTTCTTTAATACATATGTAGTTATGGAATTTATTTCTTCTCAGATGAACTTTGTAAACATTGTAATTTCACCAGTTTTTTTCATTTTATTAAGTTTCCAAATATATTGTCTATAGTGGTATTCCCCTTATACTGATAATTATCCTTAACATTAGTAATTTGTTTTCTCCTTTTTTCTTCTGACAGTTTGGCATGTGCATTATCAATGTTATTGTTCTTCCCAGAGTCAGATCTTACTTTTTAGATTTCTCTGTGTTAATATTCTGTTTTCTATGCCCTTGATTTCAACATTATTCTTTTCTTCCTTTTGCTTTGAATAAAATTTGTCATGTTTCTAGATTCTTAAAGTGAAAGCTTATACCACTAATTTAAAAACCTTTATCCTTTTCAAATAAAAGTATTGTTCCATAAATTTTACCTAGCTACTTTAGACACAACCCCAAATTTTCAATATTTTCCATTTTCATTTTTATTCCAAAATAGTTCTTTTCCTATGATTTTTCTTGATTCATGCAGTACTCAGCAGTTCTAAATATTTGGGGATTTTCAGGATATTACTGTTTTCTACTGGATACTACTATTTTCTAGTTTCCATTTTAATCAGAAAATATTCTATATTTTTTGAGTCCTCATAAATGTATTGAGACTTATTTTTTAGGCCAGAAAATAATCTTTCCTGGTGAATGACCCCTGTGCATTTGAAAAAAAATGTATTTTTCTACTCTATTCATATCAATTACATCACATTGTGATAAAACTATTGTGGTCTGGTCACTTACTTTCTGACTACTTGTTCTATAAATTATTGGGGAAAGAATGCTGCATTTGTTTCTCCTTTCACTTCCTTCAGGGTTTGGCTTCTTGTAGTTTATCATTCTGGTCTGATGAGCTTGTCAGCTAACATTTTATTGGATGACGGGAATTGCAAATTTTATTCTGTTGGGTGCTGAATTTTGTTGTATTCGTTTAATAAATATCAAATGTATTTTTCCACACACATTACTTGGATTGGCTTGATTCTTTTAGGCTTTATTATTAGGCTTTATAGAAGAGGTTGAGACCAGTGTCCATATTAGGACTCATTTAGCCCGTCTACTAAGGTGGTATCTTCTTTTCATATTTTACTTTCTATTAGTACACGTTTGCAGTACATAATGATTACATTCATCATGGGGATGTGTGCATGTACATTCTGAGAAACTATCCACTGCTGTGTAGCAGGAGTCTTTCCATAATGACCAGTAGCAACACCAACTATTCCCCACCATATGTGATTTCTGGGAGTTTTTGGCCCAAGGCTTTCCAGTGTTGTTGGTTTTGTTGTTGCTGTTTTAGGTCCTTGTTCATTTCTTCTCATATATGCGCAGATCAGTGTTCACCCAAAAATAGTAGGAGAAACTTTCCCAGATCTTTGGGGTTCTCTGTGTAGTTTCCTGCTCTCTAGTACACTATGCCACCAATTTTACTCTATCAGCCTGCCTAAACTCCACTCTCTGTCTCCTCTACTCAGTAAGACTGCCAGTACCCACCTCTGTACCCCTTCCCTGCACTTTGGGCTGGAAACCGCGTCTCGGCACTGCAGGGGGCAGTCACAGAGGTTACCTCGTGTTGTCTTCTCTCAGGGACCTTTACTGCCTGCTGTCCTATGCCTGAAATCTATCCTTTTATATGTTTTGCCTTGTTTTTAGTGTTTAAAAGCAAAATATAAATCTGGTTTCTCTTATATCATCATAGTCAAAAATAGAAATTTTTCTGTTTTTTAATTAAATGGAAGCTCTTCCAGATTTTACACATTAAAGATCCTTTTAGTACTGATAATAAGTTACTATTAATCATAGTGGAAAGATTTCTTTAAATAAAATTTTTAGTGAAAAATATTTACTTCCTCATTGCTCTATCCTTTATTCTGCATTTTGGACTCCCATACATGTTGAGGAAGGGGGATAAAGAGCAGCCCCAACAGAAACTGGCCCAGAATTCATCCTCTGAAAAGGTCATCCAAGCACAGGCAAAAATCAGATTATTCTGTGTTATGGATTAAATGATAATACCCCCCCCAAATTTATAAATTGAAATCCTAAACCCCAATGTGACAATATTTGGAGATGGGGCTTTGAGAGGTGATTAAGATGAGATTTGGTCATTAGAGTTGGGCCTTTGTGGTAAATTAGTGCCTTTATAAAAAGAGCAGGACACACGGGAGTTCTCTCTCTGGTCTCCACCATGTGAGGACACAGGAGGAAAACACCCATCTGTAAACCAGAAAGTGGTTTACAAAACTCCAGATTTGGCCACATTTTGATCATGGACTTTGTAGCATTCAGACCTGAATGTTTGTTAAGTCACCCAGTCCATGGCAACCTGTTATAGTAGCCCAAACTGATGAAGACATTGTGCCACTCAAAAAAGGCCAAAATCCTCTTCTCTTGGCCAAATTCAGAGAAGGCCACATCTTACCAATTTCAATTTTATCCACATTATTATAGTCTTCCTCACTATGGGTAAGATTTCAAAAGATACACAACTGTCCCTACTTTTAGATATCCTCCAACCTACAACAAGCTTCTGCTTCCTTACAGATGCCTTCTAACCACCCAAATTAAAGCTCAAATTCTATAAGCTGTTTTCCTAATACCCCTGGCACTCCTCATGGCTCCACATGCCTGAGCTCTCGTAGCTGCAGTGAATGATAAACCTAAGTTTTTTACTTACAAGTATGTTTCTGGTGGTCTTTGGATAACTGGTAGTGACACAATGGTATACCCAAAATGGCTCTCATGTGAGACTTTCAGGCAATGAACAAGCCAAACAAGTCTTAAGCGTGTTTTTGTTTTAATTATTATATTTTGTTCAGAATTCTTACATTGCAAGTGTTTATAGACCTAAGGATATCTATAACTTTAGTTTTTTTAAAGAATTATAATAAGTCTTCAGAAAAATAAGATATCTCTCTAATAAAACCTTTGAAATGTTAACTTTATAATTCTGGATATTCATGTGTATAAAGTGATTAATCTTTTAGCATTTATAGCCAGTTATGGCTTATAACAAATAAAATTAGAAAGCATTTGATAAACTTAGATCAAGAAAGGTCAAAATATAAGTTAATAATACTTGGCAACACTGGCTAAATTTAATATTGTACTTTTGTTTTTGAAAATATACCATTTAAAATTAGTTTTGTCTTCAAAAAAGCTGTGCAGAAAATAATTACTTGAATGGCAACAACAAAATAATAAGCCTACTAACAAAGATAATAAGTATTATTATTTAAGCATCTATTCTTGGGAAGTGTTTCATATTTATTATCCCTAAATTTCAATGCCAGCTTGGCAAATCACTATTATTATTCTCATTTTACAACACTAAATTTTAAAGTGAGAGTCTCAAGATCAAACAGCTAATAAATGTCAGTTTTTCACTCAGATCAAACTTAAGTATGATTTCTCAAACCTTATTCTGAGTTAACATTGCTTTGCTTCTTTCCATAATTATAGTAGATAACAGAATGAGAGGTTTATATTTAAACTACAAAGCAATATTTGACAGTTTTACACAAGTGTGGAAGCCTGCTGTCATCTAAAACGTGGCTATTGATAAAATTCACTACTCAGAAATAAGAAATTTCAAAAGAAAAGGGAAAGTAAGAAATGTGAGATTATAGATTGAAGAGAAATGTAGGTTAAAAAATAATGACTAAAATGGATAAAATACTTCTGGATCACTGCACGCAGAGAATATCAGTAGAAGATATAATTCTCACAAAGATATTTTGTGTCTATTAAGGATAAAAAGAAGAGAAAAATTCATTAGAAAAGAAACATATGATCAATGAACATATATCTATAGTATCAGTGGAATAAAGGCTAAACTTTTAGGTGAAGAAGAATAACTGAAAGCAGGATGATTAATACAAGAATTACCAAACTGTGCTTTCTAAGAGCACAGCAATTACTCTTAATGTGAAAAGTGAAATCATCAAACAATCCTCTGCGTCATTTGTAGAGTCAAAAAAATGCTTTGGAGACATCATCAGCCTTAACCAGTAGTGTTCACATAGCAGAATATGTGTGATTAAAGAAAAAAATTATACCTAAGCAAAGGGCCTTTATATTTAGTAAAATTCATTACATAGTCACAACTGTGTTCCTTTTAATACACACTCACCTAATATGGTCTCATTCTATTTTCTCATACAAAAATTCAGGATTATAATTCTTACAAAGCTTCTTATTTCTCCCAACACCATCTATTGTCCATACACAATATTTGAAACAAGTTATTCTATAGAAATAACTAAGATTCATTCAGGTTTACAAGCCCAATTGTGTTTTAATCTATGCTTTATTGTGTTTAATAAAAAAATTCCTTTTCATGTAGCCAAAGAAAAAAAATCTACATAGGAAAAAATTTATTGAAACATAGAGACAATAATTATCCTTCAAGCAGAATGTAGTTTATCAAATTTTCAGTCAACAAGAAGATCAAACAAAGAGGTTTACAAACCCTTCTTAAGTATCCCTTCCTCACTTCCCATCCCCACATTTTAGGATCAAAGACTCCTGAAGATTATAGGAAAATCACAAAGTATATTTTTATCCCAACTGTGAACAATCTTCTCAGAAGCAGAATTGGCCTTGTTACACCGTACTAGTTTCAATGCCTATGCGAGCACCTATCATGTATCCTTGACTTTCTCAAAGAGAAATTTAATTCAAAGAAGATTAAGTAATAATTGTTAAAATAAAAGCAATGTGAATACATCTTAAAGAACAAATATCACAGGCACCTCAAGCTCCACTGTAGTTTTGTAAAGATATACTAAAATAAAATTGGATTGCAGAGCTAAGATCAAAACTATAAAAATATCAAGGATTAGAGTTTTGGACATCAAAAATCTTCTTTGACTAGCTAGAGCATGAAATCATGTTTTAAAAATAGAGAGAAGAAATGCATTAAAGATTAGCATTACCCAAGATCAGTAAAACCAGTAATTATCAGAATATAAAGCATTTGGTCAAGAGAATTATGTGCATTTTTAAATGGGCATTAGAATTTCTCACATGTTAACTTTTAAAACTATCTGTAAATATATTTGATGAAAACAAAATGTAATCTTGATCACCACATTGATAAGGGCTTTGTTGTCATTGTTAAAGAACTTGCATTTGATCTGTTCATGTGATAATTCTGCAATATAGTTTAAAATTACCTAAAATGTTACACACTTAATAAGGAAGTGAAGAAACACATTTTGTTATAGGGACAGCTTATTAGTCATATAAAATAAAATTAGTAAAAGGAAGAAGTAGAAGCAATGACAATTTTTAAATATATTTGATTGATTATACTTTAATACTATATCCTAGTAAGGTGGCTTCCTAAAAAAAAGAAATCCAAGTTTCTCTAAGCATGTTCATTATAGAAATGATTGCAAATAGATTTTTGAAATTAAGAAACCACATTGAAGATGGAAACAAAGATGGAAGTTCAACAATGCTCATATGTAAGGATCCTGCTTAAAATTAAGAATCAAAGCACATTTTATATATCTGGACCTAAAAAAAATATCCCACAGCTTTTCATCAGTGGGGGAAAAATTTCAAGTGTTTAATTAGAATTTATGTTTCAGACATGCGTAACTGAGAGAAATCTCTGAATAAAACATCAAATTTCAGTTCAGTAGTAGTATAACTGTAAAACTTTTTGATATTGAGAAGCTCATTTCACACTGAAATTCTGACAGGTGAATCTGAAGTGCCAAATGCTGACTTCTACAGTAAGAAGCCAGTACTGAGATGTAATCATCTCACAGACTTAATTTTAGGCAAGTCATTTAACTAACACTGGGTTTGATTTTATCATCTATAAATGAGAAGTTACCTCTCATATTCTGGGCATTCCTGATGTAGGTTAAAAATCTGAATTTCATAAATTACTAAGACTCACAAGTATAAATTTCTGTCTATAAAATGCCTATTTGCTGCAAGTGATAAACTCGTCTATTTACACCCAAACCTTAATAAAATCACAGCAGATACAGCTGCATTTCAGAAATCTGGAATGAGACTTAGGAATGGTAACTTTCCCCAGGTCACACAAGTAAGTGCAGAAATTGGGTTGCTAACTGAGTTCTGTCTCTTTGCCTTCATGACAATTCAGACATGCATTCTGATTTTTATCCAATTGATAATCAAATACTCATCATTCAAGCCACATGGCAAAGCTTAAAATAATAACATTTAAGAAGTTTTCTATTTGAACCATAATCACTGGCGATTTAACAAGGAAGTCTCTTATTACTTACAGCTGTTCCAAGGATATGAGTCCCTTAAAAGTTTGCTTATCTAGTGCATGAATTTCATTCTTGTTCAGGTACCTGAAAAACATAAACACAAATCTTAAGTTAACAATTAGTGTAGATAATACATGTGTTAGATCAGGAGGTTTTAAAATGCAGTATGTGGATTTAGGGAGCCTTGGGAGAGTTTTTTTATAGATCTCCTAATGATATGGAAACTGTGATTTTATTTAAACATGTTCAGTTGTCTAGTAAAAGAATTTTGAGGCTCTTATCAAATTCTAAGAGTTCTTTGATCCAAAATATTAAGGAACTTAGAGTTATGAAGAAATTCTAAATAATGAAATTATATGTTATTGAATAGCAACTTCTCTAAGAAAAAAAGTTTAATTACAAACTTCAATCTACTTTGTGAAACTGAATACACTCATCTGGGAGTTATGTTTACAGAGCAGGTAAATATCACCATTTGATTAATCTTAAAGGGATAAAAACATCTTCACAGATCTAAAAGATATGTTTTGGTTCTCCCATGGTTTCCATTAAAAATCTACAAAAGAGCATAAGTGTTAGTATTTACACATAAGATGATACAACTAACCTTACCGAAAGATCTGAGAGAACATGCCCCTGCTCTGTTTGAGCCTCCTGGAATTTGAGGCAGAGTTTCTGAAACTTCCTATCAAGTTTTGTTTTTGAATGTGCCTTTTCATGTTATGAAGTGGCTGGCGGTTTGTTTCAAATGCCCTTTTCCACACCCATTGGTGACACCACTCACTCTAACTTTCTTGGGGAAAGCGATTTGATTATTGCCAACCATAGTCCTGATTGACTTAGAAGCCACAGAAATTGCCACTCTGATTGAAAATGAATAACATACTGCTTCTCTAAACCAGTTTAGTGAAGCTTTGGATGTTCCAAACTACTTTCTCTTATGCAGGTTAGGATTGAAACAAATTTCTCAGAGCAGTAGTGGCTAGTGTGGATTTGTGTCTAACTGAAAGTTTTTTCCTTGATGTCATTTGATAATATGAAAGACTTGACAATGATTAATTACTTGAATAAACTTCAGTCTGGTTTCTGATCCCTCTTTTAGGCTTGTAAAGCCTACCTTGTAAAGCCCAGGGCACTCTACATTGTAAAGCCCAGTTTTAGAAAACTACTCTGATAAGGGAAGGTGGCAAAAGTTTCTCATCCTCCATATCTAATAGAAATTATTCACTGCTCACCACTGATATATGATCACCCTGGCCTTCATTCCACAAGAATCCCAGGTTGGTTCAGTCAGAACTCCTCCTAGACCTAACGTTTTTCTTTTCTTTTTTTCAGAAAATTTCCCTCTACTGACCTGTTTCTTCTTAGCTATAAATCTCACCTATTCCTGGTGTATTCAGAATGGAGCCGCGTTCTGTTGGGGAGTCTCTCTTTTCCTACTGCAATAGTACCTGGCTTGTGCCCTTGGAATAGTGGAATAGTGTTTTTTGTTTGTTTTTTTGTTTTGTTTTTGTCTTTGCTGTATATTGTCACCTCTGCAGAAGCTCAGAGAATCCTAATGCCTCGTTCATACCACAGAGCCAATTTTAAACCAGTATCTGTGGAGTAAGGGACTGAGAGATCAGTATTAGGTCTGAAGTAGAGCTCAAAATGATTTCTTAGAAGTACTCATGATTCATATACATTCACAATTGTGAACCAGTAGTGGTTTTTTTGAGACCAGAGCTCAGTGCACCTTATAGTCTCTTGAGGAACATGGTTCTAGAAAATTCTATTTCACTTTCTCACTGTTCTAGAGACTACAAAGTCTAAATGAAGTCTGACAGGGTTCAGTTTCTGCTGAGGCCCCTCTTCTTTGCTTAGCGACAGCTGCCCTCATGCTGTGTCTTCACAGGGCCAAGAGAGCAAGCTTCCGTGTCCCTTCCTCTTCTCCGAGGGCTCTCCATACACAGGACCTCATGGAAGCCTGATCATCTCCCAAAGATCCCACCTCCCAATACCATCACACTGAGGCTTAGGGCTTCCATGTATGAACTTGAGGGGTAACACAAGCATTCACAACAGGAACCCAGATTGAATAGGGCAAAAGTAGCAAGCAAAGGAGATTCTGCATTGATTCTTTACCCCAAATGGTATCTTTACCCAAACTAGACTAAGGCAAGGTTTTCTGAAATCACATGGGATGAAGTTCAAAACAGGAACATGGTTATAAGAAAGTAAAATTATATTTGCATCCCTTAATATATAGACTGACATCATTCCTGTGTTCATTGTGTGCTCATGTTTCCATTTGAAAACATGAACAGCAACCAGCAGAAAGTTGCACACCCTAGTCAGTGTGGTATCATGTTCTGCTTAACATGTGGTAAAGGTCATTAAAAAACAATTTAACTTTACAGCCCAAAATTCCATGCGCAGAATTAAATAACAATATTTGTAAAAATAAAAACACAAAAGAACTTGAAAATAAGAAATATATAGAATTGTTAATTTCAGAGTAGGGAAGTAAGTTCTAAAACACAAAATCTCAAAATCATGAAAGACTGAAATCTGAGTGCATGAATTTTTAAAAAAGTAAAAGCATATCTTAATTTTGTGCTCTAAAAGTTCCCACAATTAATAACTTCCCAGCACAATAAGAACACCACTATATGGGTTTTGTTTTCAAAATACTACTTTTCACAGGAATAAATAAAGCTCTTTGAATAAATTGCTGTTTCTAGGGCTAGGGTAACAAAAGTATATAACTTTTGTTTGACAAAAAAGTCCTCAAAATCTATTGGAATCATGTCAGAATGACAAAGAAAATAGTTTAAAAGCCAAATTTAGATGACTTGAGAATCAAAAAGACTGATAAGGATATTGATATAATGCATAGAAAATTTTTTAATTCCATGAATCTATAGAGATGAAAGCAACAAATCAAGAGAGACAAAACCATGGGGGAGAATGGAAAGGGTTTCTTCTTTTCAGAAGACTGCCAGCTAACAAAAGCAGAAAGTAATAAAATTAGAAAAGCATAATTTTGCAACACAATGTAAAAGCATATTCAGGTAAAACCCTTCAGTGGATGTCAAATTATTGCCAAAGTTTGGTATATAGGAAAGCTGTTAACTTTGGTAAATTAATCTTGAATCCTGCAAACCTTGCTAAGATCATTTATTAGTTCCAGGAGTTTTTTTCATTGAGTCTTTGAGATTTTCTGGATACCTACTCATGTCATCTGAAAAACAAAGACATGATTATTTTTTCCTTCCTTTCTACTCTTATTTATTAGCTAAAACTTCCAGTATGATAGTGAAGAGGGATGAAAAGAGGGAGTATCCTTGCCTTATTGCTGATCTTAGTGGGAAAACAGTGCATTTTGTCATCATTAAGCATGCTGTTAGCCACAAAGGTTTTGGTAGATGTCCTTCATCAATTTGAGAAAGCTCTTTCTTCATTGTTTCCCAAGAAATTTCCATCATAAATAATGTTATATTTTGTCAAATGCTTTTCATGTATCTACTGATATCATCATATGACGTTTCTACTCCATCCTGTTGATGGGATGGATTAAACTGACTGATTTCAAATGCTGAATCATGCTGGTATACCTGGGCTGAGTTCCACTCGGCTGGGGCTTATAATTCTTTACGTACGCTGTTGGGTTTGATTATCTAGTATCTTATGGAGAATTACTGCATTTGTGTTCATAAGAGTTTCTTGTCTGTGGTTACTGTTTCTCATCATACCTTCGTCTGGTTTTCATATCCAAGTGATGCTGGCCTTCGAGAATTAGTTAATATTCTTCTGTTTCTACTTTTCTGAAAGAAACTGTAGAGAACCAATATCATGTTTTCCTTATGTGTTTGGTGGAAATTGCCAGTGAAACTATCTGGGTCTGCTCTTTTCTGTTTGAAGAAGGGTAGTTATTTACCAATTCAATTTGTTTAGGAGAGTTGGGCCTATTCGAAGTATCTGTTTCTTTTTGCATGAGATTGGTAGATTGTATCTTAAAGGAAACCAGTCTATTTTATCTAAATTATCAAATTTATGGGCACAGATGTTAATGGTATTCTTTTATTAGCATCTTAATGTCTATGGTTCACTAGGCATGGCCTCATTTCACTTGTAATATTAATAATTTGTATTTTATCTTTTTTCTCCTGTAGCCTGGCTCAAAGTTCATCAACTTTATTAATCTTTTTAAGAAGCAGTTTTGGGTTTTGTCAAACTTGTCTACTGTTTCCTGTTCTCACTATCATTGATTTTTATCTGTTTTTTATGATTTCTTCTGCTTATTGCAGGTTTGTATTGTGCATCTTTATCTTTTCTTCTAAGGGGGTTGATCCTAAATTGACTCTAGTTATATGTTTCTTATTTTCTAAAATATGCATTCAACAATAAATATCCCTTCTACACATTTGCACTCCACAAATTTTGACAAATTTTGTATTTTTATGTTCATTCAATTCAAATCTTTTAAAATTTCTTTTGGGACTTTTTTGATTCATGTGTTACCTTTAAGTACATTGTTCAATTGACAAATATTTTGGGATTTTTGAGCTGTTTTTAAGTTATAGAATTCCAGTTTATTTTCACTGTGGTTTAAGAATCTATTTTGCATGACTTCTCATTTAAATTTGTTGAGATGAATTTTTGGCTTATAATATTGCCTATCTTGGTGAATTTCTATGTAAACTTGAAAAGAATGTGTATTCTGCTGTCATAGGATTGAGTATTCTATAAATGTCAATTGGATCCAGTCAACTGGTGTCACTGTTCAGTTTATCTATGTCCTTACTAAATTTCTGCTTGCTGAATCTGTCAATTATTGATGGAGGGGTGGGTATTGAAGTCTTCAACAGGTAGAGTAGATTTATTTCTCCTTGTAATCATACCAGTTTTTGTCACCATATTTTGATGCTCTACTATTAGGCACACACAAAGTATTATTATTACATCTTCTTGGAGAATAGACCATGTCATAATCTGTTTTGTGTGATAATAACATGATACCTGAAAGTGGGCAATTTATGAAGAAAATGAAACGATTTCTTACAGTCTTTGAGTCATGGAAATCTAACATTAAGGGGACCACATCTGTTGAAGACAATCATGTTGCATTACCTCAGGCAGAAGATGAAAGGTCAACAGACTGCGTACATATTTTGTTTGTTTGTTTGGTACCAGGGATCGAACTTGGGACCTTGCACTTGCAAGGCAGGTGGCAGAACCACTAAGCTAAATTCCCAGCCCTACGTGTATTTGACAGAGAGTTGAGAGGAAAGAGACAAATTCATCTCTTTTCTTTTAAATAAAAATATAACTCCTGTAATAATTAGCCCATTATCATAATAACAGCATTAATCTATTCATGAAGGCAGAGCATCTTAAATGTCCTACCTCTCAGTACTGTGGAATTGGAAATTAAATGTTCAACACATAACTTTGGCATACACATGGAAACTAAAACAGAACCTTGTACCATTATGCAATACTTACTTTTATTTTTTATAACTTGTTTTATTCTTAAATCAGTTTTATCTGAAATTAATATAGCTACTCCTGTCTTCTTTTGACTTATAGTAGCTGGATACATCTTTCCTCATCTTCTTTATTTTAGCACATTTGTGTTTTATATTTGAAGTGTGTTTCTTCTGGAAAACTGTTGTAGAATAGATATTGAATATCTCCCAAAGGCTCATAAGTTAAAGGCTTGGTCCTCGGGGTGACAGTACTGGCAGGCTGTGAAACAATTTGGAGGTGGCCCTAAAGGAAGAAAGTTAGGTCATTGGGTGTGTACCCCCAGAGAGAATTATGGGCCTTCAGCCCCTTTCTCTGTTTCTTTTTGCTCCCTGGCTGATGATGTGAGTAATCTTGCTCTATTGCATGTTCCCTCCATGATCTACTGCCTTGCCACAGGCCTAAAACAATGGGGCCAGTCAGTCATGGACTGGAAGCTCCAAAGCTATGGATCAAAATAATTCTTTTCTCTTTATCAATTATTTTTTTCAGGTGTTTTGTTATAATGATAGAAAGTTGACTATACAACAACATGTAATCGGGTCTTTTTTAATCCTTTTGCTATGTTTTAATTAGTGGATTTGCATTTAAAATGACTACTGATATGGTTGGATTAATATCAACTATATTTAAATTGTTTGCTATTCATCATACTTTTATCTTTATCTTCTTTTCTACTATATGATTTTAATCAAACATTTCACACGAATCAATTTCTTCTTTTCTTGAAACATATAAATTAAGCTTCTTTAAAAAATACTTTTAGTGTTTGACTTGGATCTTAGAATATACCTGTATGACTAATCTTAGTCTATTTTCAGGTAACACCATACCACCTCACAGGTAGAGCCTTATGGCAGGGAATTTCCAATTCCACTCCTCATCCCTTGTAACAATGCTAACTTTTCTGTGTGCTACCAAATTCATACTTGCTATTATTATTTTTGAAAAAACATCTCTTTGTTATATAAAATAATAATAAAAGTTTACATTTTAATTTCATCAATTCCTTTCCTAATGTTCTTTTTCTTTATGCAAATCTGGGTTTTTGACATACATTCCCTTCTGTATGAAGGGCTTTTTAAATATTTTTTGCAAGGCAGATCTACAGGTGGCAAATTCCTTCAAATTTTCATTTGACTGAGCAAATTTCATTATTTCACCATTTTTAAAGGATAATTCTTCTGAATATGAAATTCTGGATTGATGGGGGGGGTTCTTTTCCAATTTTCAAATACGTCATTCTATGCTCTTCTTGCTTGAATGTTGTACAAATTAGCTCTCCTATTGCTGGGACAAAATATCTGGCACCTGCAACTTAAATAAAGATTTTATTTTGGCTCACAGTTTGAAAGGTTTCAGTCCATGGTCAACTGACTTCAAGGTAGAAACATCATGATGGAAGGACATGGTGAAGCAAAGCTGCTCACTTTGTGGCAGCCAGGAAGAACGCAGGGGGAGAGTATGAGCCAGAGACGTACCCTCCAAAGGCACCCCTGCAGTGAACCACCATCTGCAACTGAGCCCCACCTCCTCACAGCTCCCTATCCATCCAATAACCCTTTCAGGAGCAGCTTAATCCAGACAAGTTGACAATTAAGATTAACTAGCACACACTGTTTCTGAAGAGAACTCTAGAACTTTTGGGTTCTTCTTTAGAGAAAATATTTATCAACCTGACTTTGAAGATATTTTTCTTTATCTTTTGCTTTCTGCAGTTTTATTATGATGTGTCTAGGTATGTATTTGTTGCTATTTTTCCTGCTTGGTGGTCTCTCTACTTTCTGCATCTGACTCTTGTTCATGTTATTTATTGGAAATTTTTCAGCTTTCATAACTTCAAAAGTTTATTCTGCCTTTTCTCATTTTTTGATATTTCCATTACATGCATGTTATACCATTTTTATTAAATCATATTTCTTGGGCATTCTGTTTCACTTTTTTCCCCTCTTTGGTC
This sequence comes from Heterocephalus glaber, assembly GCF_053883595.1. NCBI lineage: Eukaryota > Metazoa > Chordata > Mammalia > Rodentia > Bathyergidae > Heterocephalus > Heterocephalus glaber. The sequence continues at coordinate 3,872,536 of NW_028258139.1, read as the reverse complement.
TTTGCATTTAAATTCAGGATGGTTCTACTGCCATATCATGAAAATCTTTGATTCTGTCCTCAGCCATATCTAGTTACTGCTGAGCCACCCCATCAAAGATTCTTCATTTATGTTACAAAGTTTTGGATTTCTAGCTTTATTTTTAAAGATACTAGAAGTCAAATTCAGGTCTCTGCACATGTTAAATAGTGCTCTACCCTCAGCTGTGGCATTTACATTCAATTCTTTGTGTTTCAATCGGCTTCATCATCCACCTGTGTTTTCATGTTGTTCACTTGTTTCATTAAATCTCTTTGCATACTATAGTTATTTGAAATCCTTGAGTGAAAATTCCAAAGTCTCTGTCTAATCTGAGACTAGTTTGATGCTAGCTTTATCTCTCAAACTGTTTTTTCTTGCTTCTTAACATGCCTTATAATGTTTTTTATTGAAAGCCAGACATAGCATATCATATTATCATATAACAGGAACTGTTATATGAAATATATGTACTGTTTCAGTACCAATGGATGACAAGTCATAATTTCTGCACCTTATTTTCATGTGGTTCAGCAAAAATGTGCTATGCAAAAAATAGAAAAGTCTTGTTATTGCCTCTTCATTCTCTTTATCTCTGAATTCTTTGCAATAATGGTTTCACAAACATTAAAACCCACTGATCCTAAGCTTATTTTTAATTCTTAGCTCTAGGTAAAGCCATCTCTTTTCTCTTTCCCCAATACTCATTTATGTTTGTCTACTAACAATTGTTTGTGTCAGATAACACAATGAAAGTGACAATCTCATATTAAAATGTATTAAATATTCCAGAAATATTTTCAGTTGAGATTAAAATGTTGACTTCCAAGCTCAAATTTACTTCAGTTTTACAACAGTCAATGCCATGAACCCAAATTATCATTTTTAATTCAACATTCATTCATTATGGACCTGGAATTTCAGCTTATTGCCAGAGAATAGCTCCAAGAATATATAAGTTAAGGAACATTTTCACAGAATTCAAATAAAAATTTTAAATTTTATATATATATATAATTTATCATTTACTGAATATATAGTCAGTAAATGATAAATTTTATGTGGATGTGATTTACTAGTTATATGCGAAACTCTGTACACTACTAATGATGTCATATCCAGAGATATTATTTCCAATTGTAGTAATAAAACATGCTAAAACAAAGTTTAAACTTTATAGCATGATTTATACATAATCTATAAGATTGCTTAATATGAAGGGGTTGAAGGGCACACAGGTAATGGGGAAAAAATAAGAACCAAGATACATCAAGTACAGGTACAAGCACCCAATGATAAATGTAAATGTATTGTATACCTAAAATGTACCAATAAAAGAATTTAAGCAAAAAAAACCCCACCATATTTTAGAATCTTATCTTCACATTATAATTTAAACTTTGCTTAAATTTTCAAAGTTGACAACTACAAGAGTTTTGGGTTCAAAATTATGACACAGGAATATAAGTCTGAACTGACTTACAGAACTCTAAGAAAGTTATAAAGATACATTTATTTTGTAGTTAGATCAAATCATAGGCCTATTGTGAAAATTCAGTGAAAGACTTGTAAAACTATTCTGAGACACTATACAAATTAAGATATTGCACATTAATATCACTACAGTGTTGGGCAAAGAGATGACCAAGAAATGTGTTAAATAAGTGAGTGAGCATATACATTAGTAAATGAGTAGTAAATAAGTGTATACCAAGAAAAACTGCAGTTTTATTTCTATTATATACGTATTCCACCCCAAAAAATTTGAAAGCAAATATTCAGAGGCTTGCACATCAATGTTCAAAGTAGCACTATTCATCAAGCCAAAATGTGAAAATAATCTGAATATCCACACATGGATGAATAGTTAAACAAGACGTACACATAAATACAATGTAATACTAATCAGCCTTAAAAAGGAATGATAGGTACTACAACATAGGTGAATCTTGAAAACATTATGCCAAATGAAATAAACCAGGTATAAGTGGACAAATATTGACTGATTCCACTTACACGAGGTAGGTAGAGTAGAAAAATTCCCTGAGACAGAACACAAACCAGAATACTAGGGACTGGGGGAAGGAAAGCATGAGGAGCTAGTGCTGAATGCACACAGTTTCCATTTGAGATAATGAAAACGTCCTGGAAATAGATACCAGCGAGTGTTGCACAACACTGTAAGTGTACCTAATGGCACTGAATAGTACACCTAAATGGTTAGAATGCTACTTTTCATGTTACATATATTTTACTCTATTAAAAGATAAATTGTATCATGTATTGTTGTGTTTATCCGGGTTTTTTGTTTTAAAATATACTGAAAAAGACTATTGATATTTATCAACTTTTTCTTTCATCAGGAACAACAGAGGGAGAATGAACTTGCATCTTTTTCCAGGACTGAAAGGAAAAATGTGTCAACCCAGAATCCTACATATGAGGTGTGATCAAAATATAGGTGAATGTTTAAAATTTAAAAATATATTATAGTAAGAGACACATTGCCATTTATCTCCCTCTAAAAATGCCTCCTGGTTTTCAATGCACTTATCCCTTTGTTCCTGCCACTTTCGGAAGTAGTTCTTTTTTTTTCACTAAGAGGAAATATTTTATTTAAAATATTATTTGTGGATTTCTTTAAGGTGTCAATAGATTACAAACCTAAAAGAAATGACACTGATTCATAATTATAGGGAAATTTATAAACTTTTTGTGGCTATCACATGATTAAAAATAAAAAGAGAATTTGACTATTTTAATTTAGCAGAGTTAATTTGAGGAAGGAAAAAAAGTACCATTTGCTTATGTTGCAGCTCTCAGAATCAGAATAGTAGTTCTAGAAGTCCTTTTTCATGAATGTCTTTATGAGATGTGACCAAAAATACAGTAAATACTGTTGCTGAGCATCATCCAATGAAAAACCAGACTTGGAAAAATACTATGATGTGGTTTTTTCTACCTTATTCATCAGATTTGGCAGTATGAGATTTCTGACTCTTCCTCATAGTCAAAATGGCCATGATAGGTAAACATTTTGAAACAATTCAGGACACTGAGGCAGACACAACAGCATAACTAAAGCTATTCAGGAAAGAAAACTGCCAGAACTTCTTCAGAAAGTGGCAAGAATGATGAGATAAAATGTGTTCAAAATGAAGGGGTGTGTTTTGAGGAAGAGTAATGGCAATGTATCTTTTAGAGTAATATTTTTTAAATTTAAACATCTATGGTTATTTGTTGATCTCACCTCATATGCTGAAATATTCTTTCAAAATGATGGGTAAATCAAAACATTCTCGGATGAAAGAAAAGCAAGTGAGCTTGTTAACTATAGACCTATTTTAAAGAAAATGTCTAAAAAGAAAGAAAATGATAAAGAAGGAAACATAAAACATTAAGGAGAAGAAATTGTGCAAAGAGTAAAATTTATGGCTGAATACTTTTTATCTTTCTTCTTCTGCATCCTAAATTGTGGTTAATGGTTGAAGAAAAAAATAGCATTTTCTGAGGTAGTTTTAATATATAGAGAGCAAACATTTAAGATGATTATTTTATAAGTAGAGGAGGACAAAGGGACTTTAGAGAAAGAAAGCATTCTATACTTAAACAAGTAAAATGAGTACATGAGTAGAATGTGATAATTTATACGTTTCCGAAACCCAGAGAAACCACTACAAAAACTTCAAAAAGACAAAACTCAAGAACAAAAAGAAATGTTCAGATAACCAACAGAAAGGTAGAAAAAAAGGAAACACAAAATGGAAAAACAGAATAAAAACCGATAAACAGAAAACAAAAATTAAATGTCAGACTTCAGCCTTAACATATGAACAACATGAAATAGAAATGGTCCTACCAAATCAATTAAAAGTCAGAGATTGGGAGAATGGGTTTTAAAATGTTAATTGGCAATCTGTTTTATGTAAGAAACAGATTCAAAAAAAATGGCAAGTCAAAGATACAAATATGAGAAAAGTTGTGTCATACAAACATCAATGGAAAAGAAAGCAACTACAGGTAAAGTAGGTCTCAGAGAAAAGACAATTACCAGAGAAAACAAAGATCATTACATAGTGATAATGAGGTCCGTACAACAGGAAGAGCACTGCATAATGATAAATGTGTGCACTAACAACAGGGCTACAAACATGTGACAAAAAAAGTGATAGAACTCACAAAAGAAATAAATCCACAACAATAACAGACATTTCAACAACCCTTTCTCAAAAACTGATAGAACCTTTAACAAAAAAAATCATCCAAAATTCAGAACTCAATAACATCATGAAACAATAGAATACAATTGAAATTATAGTACATTCCACCAAACCAAATCGGAATCCATATCTTTTTCTGGGTTTCCACAGAACACATATCAAGATAGAGAAAACAATCACAGACTGGATTAAAATATTTTAAAACCATGTATTTTACCAGGGATTCATCTCTAATATATATAATCTCTAAAAATTAACAATACCACAAAGAAGTCACGAATAACATAATTTTAAAAGTTGACTGAATGGAGATGGAGTGAGTGAGTAATTTAACCGAAATCATCTCCTCTGTAAATTTATCTAAGTCCAAACTCTGTTCTCTAGAAACATTAAGGTCAATCAATTCCTTTCATTTGAACATATAAATCTAATGTACCATAGCTAACCATTATACAGATTAAAATAGTTAATTTCAATAATCATTTACTTAAAACTTCTAAGTACTAGAAGACAAAAGTAGTTAATAAGATCCCTGTTATCAAGTAGTTTATTGTTTTGTATAACAGGATATAATGGCTACATGACAAACACAAATACTTAAACTGAAATCAGGGGGAGAGAGAGAGGGAGGGAGAGAGAAATAATGCTTTAAATGTGACCAACACACTTCTGGTCTGGGAACTCTGGAAAGGTTTCATGGAGGACGTGAATAGTTGGCTGTTCATGAAATAGATTTACAACAGAAGGCAAACTCCAAAGGCATCCTTTGCATAATCAGCTAATATACAAAGCAAAGCTGAGTCCATTCCTCCCTCCCTCTTCCAAAATCTGCAAAGGATTCTCTCACTAGGGATCTTACCATGGTGAGTGGGCAAGAGGCAGATGTGCTTGACTAGAACATGGTCTTATGCAGCCTGAAATCAAAGAAAAAACAAGGAGGAAAAAGCTAGGAAAACCTCTGGAGACAAAGATTTCCTATGGCCTTGGATCCTTCTGGTTGGGGCAGCATGCTGACCAGCATCTATAAAGGTGAGCTTATGTGATTGATTGCACAGCGTCATAGATTCATATTCAGTGAGAAAAAAATAAAAATTATTTTGTGGGGAACTCATGAAAGCATAAAATTAGGCGTCAAAGAGTTTGAGTTAAACTGAAAGACCCATTGGACATATTTCTTCCTCTTCAATTTTTTGGAACATTTGTGAAGGATTGGGATTAGTTTCTTTAAATATTTGGTAGAGTTCATCTTTTGGTATGAATTCATCAAGTCCTGGATTTCTTTTTCATAGGAGCTGTTAAATTACTGATTCATTCTCCCTACTTGTTATTAGTCTATTCAGAATTTCTGTTTCTTCCGGATTCAGTATATGTAGTTTGCATATTTTTAAAAAATTCATCCATTTCAATAATTCTACCCAATTTTTTCACACACAGTTACTCATAGTAGTCTCTTATAACCCTTTATATTTTGTGATATAAGTTCTAATGTCTCCTCTTTCCTCCTTAGACTTCCTAAACCTCATTCTAGACATTATTGACTCTAAATGCATGATAACATACTATTAAAATATTAAGGTAGAACATTAACATTCACTGTATCAGTCCCTAGATTCCATGACAATAAGAGGTATAGGTATTTTGCTCATCATAATATAAACAGGACCTTGTACAGTACCTGGCATGGTAGGTATTTGCTACATGATTGTTGGATGAAAGGATGGATGGATGGATGGGTGGATGGATGGATGGACAGATGTCAAATGTATTATGGAGCTTCATGGATGGATGGATGAAAACTGAAATTTCCTAGCCAAAATCTACTGACCAAGTGATTATGTGTCAGCACTACAAAGTAATGCTGAAGTTGTATTCTACATAATTTCCATACAAGGAAGAGTTCCAAACATAAAGAGAAAAAACAGCTGTTGTGTAAGGGGCAGAATTATTAGTCCAAAGATCTCTTCCCAGAGGGTATCACCTTAGTTACTCAGCTGGGTTAAGAAAATAAATTTGGTCATAACATCTAAATATCTTTTACTCTTTGGAAAGAATAGTGATCCACACTAGCCAAAATCATAAAAAAAGATCTAGCTGATAAATGAATTCATTAACAAGAAATTTTACTTCCCTAAAGACTATACTACTCTTCTTTGGTAGTTAGCACATTCCTTTCCTGACTGCAAGTCTGTGTGGTTCAGATGACAATTAATTCAGAGCTAAGTGACCTTCCCACTCAGTAATTCAGGGAACCCTCTCTCTAGACAGGCCCGGAGACATGTGTCACTGCCCTCCACCCCCACAACAGACTTCTTGATGCCTATCTATCCCATATTTCCTCTTTGGAAGGCCTTCATATTTCCACATTTGCATCCTTAGAAAAGTTAATTCACTTATCTTTTTCATCTGTAAAACCACACAAATTTGTTACACAGTTTAGAGATAATGTACATTTCCAATACACGTGGTAGATGATAATAAGTGATAGATTTGTGATATAATGAGTTTCAGAGGCAAGGACCATAAATAATTCATAGGAAGACACAATATGCCAGCCTAATGCAGTAACCATGGGAGTATCTGAAGGTAGCAATTCAATGGGGTATCAAAAGCCCCATGTCAGGAATTTTACAACAAAGAAGACTGAAGATATAACAAAAGCTAAATTTCATTGTCGTGTGAGAGGGATTTTTATGTCGTCCCAAAAGCAATGAGGACCCAGCCACTGAAGAACTCTTAAAATACAGGGCATGTTTGAGTCTTTGTTTTACAAAAATAACTGGTTACCCTTCCTTGATTTAGAAGAGGAAAGATGAGTAACAGTAAAGGTAACCCATAGTGAGGATTAAAGGTAAGGCATCAAAGTAAAGACAGACAGGATAGGAAGATATGAGGGATATTTATGTGGAAGCTTATAGGACTTAACAGCTAACCAGATACAGTGGGTGGAAAGGAGGATGCCAATATGATGCACAGAAATTTAATTGAGATGACTACATGAGTCTGTCATCATTTCCCAAAATAAAACCACATTTGAGGGGAAAATAAGGAGGGGGATTGAAAGAAGAAAGATAAGGAGTTACATTTGTTATGTTGAGTTTGAAGCTCCAGTGGGGATTGTCAGTAGAAATACTGAGTATGCAAATGGGTGTGTGGAGATTGGAAACATAAAAGTAATTCAGGGTGGAAGCAGAGTTGAGAGCCAGTGGCATCTAGATAACAACTGATACCATGGAAGGAGATACGTCCAATCACAGAGAACCAAAGCACAAGAGAGAACTCCAGATGAGGGAATCTGAGGCAGCCAATCAGGAAAAGGCAAACCAGGAGCAAAAAAGATCAAGACAGTGAGTAGCCAAGAGAAGAGACCACAGTGTGTGAAGGAATGCTTTCGATGTGTTTAACAACATAAGTGACCTTTCTCGAAGAACTCTTAGTAGAGTGGTAGGAATGGAGACTGATTTTGGAGTGATTAGCAAAATAAAGTGCAAATATATAGTGTCAGAGAGCCTGATATGTGAACCCTTCATCCCTATCTTTTAGCCTTTGTCAAATTCATCAGCCCTACCTCTCATCCTATTCCATTCAGGCCCTACAATCCAGTCATTAAAAAATACATGTCATTTCCCAAACGTACCCGGTCATTTCTCAACTTTTCTCACATACCCTTCTTTCAAAAGTAAGCAAAACTGTTGCTGCTTCCATCAAGTCTACCTGCCCCCACCCTTGTGTCTTAGTCACTTTCCTAGTCATTGAGACATAATTTCCAACACTCACAACTTAAAGGACAGGTTCACTTTGACTCATATTCACAGTTCATAGTTGGCTCTCTGTGAGGCAGGAAGGCACAGTGAAAAGTTCTAGCAGAGGAAAGCTGCTCACCTCCTAGGGGTCAGGAAGCACAGAGTGAAGAGAGGACCCAGGGAGGGAGACACACCCTTCTAGGCCACACCCCCAGGGGTCCCCGTTTCCTAACAGCACATTGATCTGTAAACTCTTTGGTGAACTAAATGAGTATAGTGACCCCATGATTAACTCACCTCCAAAAAGCCCAACTCTGCATGTATGAGGCTTTCGGGTGACATCTAAACATAAACCATAACAATTTGTGCCTCCCAGAACAGACATGGCTTCTTCTCCCTTTGACTCCTACTATACCCATTGCAAAAGTCCATCCTGATGACTGTAATGGCAGCCAGGACCTCAACTCTTGGAAACCCCCAGTCTTTATATGAATCTGGTAGATTGCAGAAATAGTCACAAATTTCCCCTAACCCCAATTCACATCATTTTGCAAGATGATTTTATTGCTTCACTTACCCAAATGTTCCTCCAATTCTTGAATCACATTTTGAACATTTAGTTGGATTAGCCAAATAAGACATTAAAAAACATGGCAAAAGCAAGACTTGAAAAGCACTCATCCGTGGATACTTTAGAGGCCAGATCACTTTGTTAATAAGCTTAATATGGCTAGAGAAACGGAGGCCACATGGAAGAGGAAGCTCTCTCAATACTGAGAAATTACCGTGTGCGTGAGAGAAACCATTCTAAACCAGAAGGTCTGATACACCAGAACTGAGCCACCCTAATTATGAATCAATTATGAAAAATAATAACTGCGCTGTTTTAAGCCACTAAGTTCTGCAGTGGAATTTAGTTAGTAGCAAAAACTAAAAGATATGAACAAGAAACACCATGGAAATTTTGTCAAATTGTCCTTCAAACTCAAGGAGTACCCTGTGTTCTTCGAGGTTACATTATTAACGCTCAGATTCTTTAGTGGAATTTACCCTATACTTCAAAAAATGAATATCTTTTTATCTATAGGTTGGGAAAGAATGAGGTAGATTTCAAATAAATTCAGAGACTGGGGAAAAATGGAAAAGGTCAACACTGAGTATATAACTGCAAGTGACACATTGAACCAGTGATTTAATAAGGGAGTAGCATTCATAACCTGCAGAGTTCCTGAGGACAAAATGCCTAGGGCTGCTCTAGACGTCAGAAGAAGCTATAACTCAAAGAACTAATCAAATTTAGGAAATGGGAGCCATTGCCAGAAATGGAGTCACAGATTTCAGTGTAAATTAAATCTCCTTTTTAACACTAGCAAACAATGCCCAATTTATGTCAAACATTCACAGATATGCCACAGTTTTTACCTCATGGATAATTTTTTGAAAAACTTAATAATCAATAATTTTAATAAGATTATCACCCCTTGGATGCCAAGATGCTTCTGAATTTAAAAAAAAATATTATTTTGGAGATCATCATTAGATTCACTCAAATTTGTTTAAAAGGAATAAATACCAAGAATGCTATTCTTCATAGTTGGTGGTCTGCTAAACCAAAGGAAAGGAATATTTCACTCTCAATTCTCCAGTGGGTCTTCACTCTGAAATTCAGCTAACCTTAAATGAACCACAGCTCCCAAGGATATTCTCAAATAATTGCATTTTTTTCTTGAGAATCAGAAAGCAAAATTTGTCCTAAGACACTTCTATTTGTTTATGCCCAAGGAGATGAATGATATTTTTTGAGCCAAAACATGTTAGAATTTCACAAGAGTTTAGAAGTGCTTTTGTCTTAGAGAGTAAAATATATTGGCCTTTGTGTTTGAGAAGGTAAAAGTGAAACGCTATGGAATACTTAGTCTAATGAAAATTAACCACCTGAGTATGAAAGCTTTTTTAACTACTTTACGTATCATAAACATTTAAAAGCCTTGGGAGGAGGCACACTATAAACAATTGATAAATACACGTGCTGCTCATGAACAGAGGCATACAGTAGTTAAAAATAATTAACTCAAGCTGGGGATGGTGGTGTACACCTGTAAGTCTAGCCCTCTTGAAAGTTGAGGCAGGAAACTTACAAGTTGAACCCCAGCCTGGGCAAGTTAATGACTTCGTGAAACCCTGTATCAGAATAAAAAATTTAAAAGGGTTGGGGATATAGCTCAGTATGAAGACCCTAGGTTCAGTTCTCTACTACCAAAAAAAATTAACTCAGCATAACTAAGATTATTAATTGAATTCCAAGCATTTATTGAGCATCTTATGTTCATGTATTTGTTCAACAAATATTTTGTGAGCAGTTACTACATTCCAGGTGCTGGTTCTAGATGCTGGAATAATGTAAACAAGAACATAGCCACCTGTCTTCACAAAATCCAGTGGAGAAATCCAAAAATAAGCAAGATAATAAATCTGTGAGAAAAGTGAGCTTTTATGATATATGTAAAAACTGAGATACACAAAACACCACGATAAATGAAAACATGCTCACTGACTTTAAGTGGTCCCTACAGGACATGACATGAAAGCTAAGATTCAAGATATACAGGAAAAATAAACAATATAAAACAATTAGTGACATGTGTGCAGGCTGACAAGGTAGAGGGTAAGCACTGATTATATCTGAAGAAATAAAAGAATAATGGATCAAAGATAAAATGCAACAGAAAAGCAGAGATGGATAATGTGCAGGAATCATGCAACTGAACAGCCATGCAGCCTGTAATTCTCTGTGTCTATTCACTTCCCTGGTACAGAGGCTGTGGCCCTTGGCAGTGTCACTGGAAATGTGGAAAGAGCCACTGTAGTGGCCACAGGGACATGGTCACCACCTCTTGCTTCATGTAGCACTTACAGATGATCCTTGCCTTTTCCTCAGTCATGTCACCTTTAGAAGCCTAGACCCTTTTATCTTTCACTTAATAAACAGTGTTTTAATTGGCCAGAGCTTTGAAGAGAAGTTTTGCAAAATGCTTTTCTTGCTATCACCCAGAATATATAGTACAGTTTTACTTGTAATTGACTCAAGCTTCAGCAACATTGAACTTTCAACTTATCCAAAATTAATATAGTACAAATAACAATTTACTTGATTTCCTCATTGAATGTTAGCACTTGGAATTAGTTTCCTTCTGTGCCACTATGCACAAAATCAGGAAAGGTTTTTATTTTGTTTATTAACTTGCATGTTTCACTGTAATGGAGTTACTGTAGAGACGCTAGCAAGTAGAGAATCACAGGGCATAATTGAGAGAAAACAGGGAGAAGGTCAAGCTCCTCACCAACACAGGGCAGATTTTTCACACCACTGGCCTAAAAGGTTAAAAGGTGCTTAATCATGTGCACATCAGGGAAATCAAGAATGGCCCGCACCTGCATAACATGTTAGATCCTTATAAATGATTGGGGCAGCAAAGAGAATGGACCAAGGTGCTCAGACTGATGATGGAGAGTCGTGGGCACTTTGTGTGTTAGGCTTGGACCTCACAGGTAAACACAAGAGGATCCGGGGCCTTGGAGCTGGGATGTACTAGGAATTCCAGTGCTTCAGGAAGATGTTACCGATATGTAAATTAGATCAGAGTTGAGAAAGTGTCTTCTCTTTGGACAAATTTTAACTCTTTAAACACAGTGCTTAGTGAATCTACAGACAGATATGTTAGTTGCATCTTTTACTTGTTTTTTTGGCAATGCTGGAGATGGAGCCCAGGGATGCTAGGTAAATGCCCTACCCCTGAGCTACATCCTCAACACCCCCTAACATTCTTTACAAAGAAGGCTGCAGCACTCCTAGTTGAAACTAATATCCTTGAAATTTCTTTCTGCTGCCTCCCACCTAATCCTGTCTAGTGCCAATCATCCAACATTCAATGTAACAACATACACTGGTTTCTGGGTCAAAACAACCAGTAATTTAAAATGCTTTTTTATTCCATTCACCAATAATACACCAAAAACATGACAAATGTCAATGCCCATATTTGCTAGCTAATTTTTCCAAAATTTGGTTTGCACCCAAGTCATTGAAATTCCCAATTATCATGTGTCCATTGGCTTTGGAAGGTTTTGTATGACTGGATTGTTGATGTAAAGCTACTTTGAGATTTATAGGATTTTTTACAATTATTGATTAACTAGATTTTAATGTAAAATACTGGGTGAAGTCTGTTTTGTTTTATTTTCTCTAATTCAAAATTCTTGTGGGAGTGGCGGTAGTAGAGAAATGTGCATAAATATTCAAATATCAGATGCACGATCTATCAAAAGTAAAAATTTGCTGTTCTTACTATTGTCCATATATGAGTTCTGTGCAGAGTTTGAATGGTTCTCAAAAAGGTGAAGAGTTACTTTGCTAAAAAAAGAAAAAAGCTAGGCCAGGGATTCAGCTCAGTGGTTCCGCCACCTGCCTCACAAACATAAGGATCCAAGTTCAATCCCCAGTACCAAAAAAAAGCCCCCCCCCCCAAATCATCCACACCATAAGCCTTCATTGGCTTACCTTACAACTTACAGATAGAGCAAATTTTCAAGTCCTTCAAAAGCAGTCCTGGAAATCTTCCTGATTTGATTGTTGTTCAGGAGACTAAAACAAACAAATAATTCTGGAATAAGAAACAGATTCTCCAAACATTATAACAATCCTGCTAAATATAATGCTTTAGACAATTAAAAATATTTACAGATATGCTCATTAAATTTAGAAATGTATAATTTTCTATTTTTAAAGGCTATATTAAAACATCAGTTTGTCACAAAAGACTCTTCAAATATAATTTATATTTATTAAATTACCCCCAAAGTATCACTAAAAGAGCATTAAAAACCTAAGGGCAAATTTTTGTTTTCCTGAAACCTGTCATCTAAAAGGAAAATTATCAACAGTCATAGTTAACAAAGGGATGAATTCCCAAACAAACAGATGGAGAATTTATGACGGTTAGGCATAAGCATCTTCCTTGGAAAAATAAGTATCGCAGCTATTGGCACAATGGACTCTCATTGTGTATTTGTTTAGCTGTCAAACTCAGAGTCAATTACACCATAGGATATGAAGCTTTTATTATATAGTAGTATCAAATGGTCCAAAAATGACTTCAAAAATATCCAAGGGGAAAAATAACAGGTGACAGAAATAAATTAGATTTGAACAGTAAAACAAGTTTCAGAATATCACCTTTGTGGACTCTGTGAGATTTGGAAAGAAAACTCTGGCAAATGAAAATTATAAATTTGTTTCCTGGTAAATACATGTGAAAGTTCTTTCAAGTCTAAATTATTACAGCATGTTGAAATGCATGGGCAAAGTCTGCTAAGTGGCTTGGCACACGTGTCCCTGCATACTCTCTACTATCTAAAACCTTCAAACTGTCTAAATAGATACTGCCAGAGTCAAATGCTAGAGGACTTGCTTTTACTGCATTATAATAGATTTGTTTTGCACATTTTCTCTGTTGTATGACTGACTAGGAATCAGTATTTTTGGACAGTGGAGTAGGTGATTTAGTCATTTTACATACACAATTTCATAGAAAGCCTAGAAATTCCCAATCTCATCTGTTCCTAACTTGCTCATCACAACCCCAACTTCCCCAAACAGCATCTGTAGCCACTATCTGACACCCCAGCAATGTCACCAAAGCCAGTCCTCACCATAAGAGAGTACTTAGTGCCATCACAAAAGCATCGATCTACAGCATGCTTTAGAGCTGACACCATGCGGACATTATGTGAATTATCATGAATACTTCTTAGCTTTAGTCAACAATCCAATAAACTTTATAGTTCACCATGTGTTTCAGAAATTTTTAAGCCAGCCAAAAGCAACATAATTAGCTAATGCATAGTTAATAACAGACACACATATTGGCCTGAGAGAATGTGTCTTCTAGTTACTTTCTATGTACACTGTCTCATTCTACTGTTCAAAGCCAATTAATATACTTCTTTTAGGTCCTAAAATTACCACCACCCAATACTGTTAGTTGAAGAATGTTTATTCTGTCCTCATATTCCAATACAAGTAGAATAGAGCCTATACACTGAATGTGTATATATGTAATTTGTGTATGTGTGTATATGTATATATGTAATTTTCACTTTTGCTGGGATGTGTGTGGGGGGTGTGTGTGTGTGGTAGTGATATGTGTATGCAATCTGAATCTCAACCATAGACCACAGGAAACAATTTGAGTGAATGTTTTCATAATTCTCCCAAAGATATGTAGGCAGACAAAGGTTGATTTTTTTTTATATACAAAAGATCCTTTGGGGAATTTCTGCTTAATTCTATTTCAAAACCACAGCTGAGAAACAGAAAAGGTACTACATATCATAATCCTTCTTCTGTATATAAAATGTGCTTGAAGTCTATGTTTCCACATACTTTTATGTACTTATCTAAATTGTGGTAAAAATAAAATGTGTAATTTCCAAAAATTCACTGAAGTTGTCTTTATACTTTTAACACTGCAATTCACTATGAATAAGAAAAACCTAAAGTACAAGATCACAATGGCAAATAAATACATTAAAAAATGTTCAACATCATTGGTCATTCAAGAAATGCAAATTAAAATAATGCTGAGATTCCACCTCACTCCAGAAAGAAGGGCTGTTATCAAGTAATCAACCAATAGCAAATGCTGGCAGGGCTTTGGGGAAAAAGGAACTTTTCTCCACTGTTGGTGGGAGTGTAGACTGGTGCAACCACTACAAAAATCTGTGTGGACTTTTTTGCTTCCAGATCGGCGCCATCATGGGTCGCATGCATGCTCCCGGGAAGGGCCTGTCCCAGTCGGCTCTGCGTATTGGCGCAGTGTCCCCACCTGGCTGAAGCTGACGTCTGACGACCTGAAGGAACAGATTTACAAACTGGCCAAGAAGGGCCTCAGTCCCTCACAAATCGGTGTGATCTTGAGAGACTCTCAAGGCGTTGCACAAGTACATTTTGTGACGGGTAATAAAATTTTGAGAATCCTTAAATCTAAAGGACTTGCTCCTGATCTCCCTGAGGATCTCTACTGCTTAATTAAGAAAGCAATTGCCCTTCGAAAGCATCTTGAGAGGAACAGAAAGGATAAGGGTGCCAAGTTCCATCTGCTCCTGATTGAGAGCCGGATTCACCGATTGGCTCCATAGTGTAAGACCAAGAGTGTCCTCTCCCCCAGTTGGAAATATGAATCATCCACAGCCTTTGCCCTGGTGGCATAAATTTGTCTGTGTACTCAAGCAATAAAGTCATGATTTCACTAAAATAAATAAATAAATAAATGAATAAAATCAGTGTGGAGATTCCTCAAAAAACTAGGACTAGAGGTTCCATTTGATCCAACTATCCCCTCTCTTGATATCTTCAAAAAGAATTAAAAGCATCATACTACAATGATATATCTACACCCATGTTCACAGAATCACATTTTTTAATAGCTAAATCTTGGGAACAACCAAAATGCCCACCAATGGATAAAGAATATGTGGATTTGTTTATACAATGGAGTATTATTCAGCCATAAAAAGGAAATTTTAAAAATATTTCTAGCTAAATAGATGCACCTAGAGACCATTCTCTTAAGTGAAATATATCAGACAAACATGTAAATATCATCTCATTTCTCTGGTGTGAGAAACTGAAAGTGTAAATAAGGACCAAAATGTACACTAGATATTACGAAGTAGGAAGAAAATGTTCAAATGGGAAGGAGTACAAGCGAGGGAGAGGAGGGAGAGGAAGGAAGATACCTGAAAAAAAATGAGAATATGGAGATAAAATGGAAATAAAGCTCTTGTAAATAAGAAGAGGAAGAAGGGTAGAAGGGAGAGGAGGGGAATGGGAAAAAATATGAATAAAATTAAATCATAAACAGGTACAAATTCCATATGATGAATGTGATCACTATGAATATCTAAATTGCACCAGTAACGTTAATGATAAAAAATTAAAGAAAGAAAAGTTCAAAAAATAAGTTATCTGAACAAAATATTTAACTCACAGATTTTCTTTGAAATGTTTTTATTGTTGACCAAAAAAATCCATTAAAATGATTCACAGTTGAATGTACTTGACAACCACAGGCACATAATTCTTTTTCTTTTCCTTAAATTCTTTCATTGGTACATTTTAGGTATACAATACGTTTACATTTATCATTGGGTGCTTGTACCTGTACATGATGTATCTTGGTTTTTATTTTTTCCCCATTACATGTGTGACCTTCAGCCCTCCACCCTTCCCTATTTACATAGACTTCGTTTCCATTTTTTTTTCTTCTCTCATAATTTTTCCTTTCCCTCCCACCGCCCCCTACCTCTTTGGACCTTTTCCTATTACAAAGTATCAATTATTCATTTTTAATCCTTTTAATCCTTATTTACACTTTCAGTTTCTCACACTAGAGAAACTATTCAGCATTTACACATGTGTATCCTATTTATTTCATTTAAGAGAATGGCCTCAATAAGCATCCATTTAAATATAAATGACTCTAGTTTCTCCATCTTTATGGCCGAGTAGTACTCCATTTTATTTTTAAAAACCCACATCTTTTTTATCCAGTTTCCAGTTGATGGGCACTTGGGCTGTTTCCAAGCTTTAGCTGTTACAAACTGTGCCGCTATAAATATGAGTGCACATATATCTCTGTGGTATGATTCTTTTAATTCTTTGGGGAAGATACCCAGTAGGGGAATAGCTGGGTCAAATGGGACCGCTATCCCTAGTTCCTTGAGGTGTCTCCATACTGATTTCCATATTAGTTGCACCAGTCTGCACTCCTACCTACAATGGAGAAGCGTTCCTTTCTCCCCACACCCCCGCCAGCATTTGTTATTGGTTAATTTCATGATAGCAGCCATTCTTTCTGGGGTGAGGTGGAATCTCAGAGTTGTTTTCATTTGCATCTCTCAAATGACCAGTGATGTTGAACATTTTTTTCATATCTTCACTTGCTGCTTTTCTTTGTCTGAAAAATGTCTGTTCATTTCAGATGCCCATTTCTGAATTAGGTCTTTGAATTTGAGGGGTCTGATTTTTTTCAATTCTTTATATATTCTAGATAGTAGTCCTTTGTCTCAGGCACAGCTGCTCAAATATTTTTCCCACATGGTAGGTTGTCTCTTAGCTCTGTTGGTGGTTTCTCTTGCAGTGCAGCTTTTTAATATGATGAGATCCCAATTGTTGATTCTTTGTGCTAGTTCCTGTGTTACTGAGGTTTTGTTCATAAAGTCTTTTCCTATGCCAATGTCTTCAAGAGTTCCATCTAACTTATCTTCCAGCAAGTTTAGTGTTTCTGCTTTAAAATTTACATCTTTAATCCACTTTGATCTTAGTTTAGTGCATGGTGATAGGTATGGGTCTAGTTTTAATCTTTGGCAGGTTGAAATCCAGTTTTTCCAACACCATTTATTAAATAGGCTATCTTTCCTCCAATGAGGGTGGTTGGCTCCTTTGTCAAAGATGAGGTGGCTGAGTATGTCTGGAGTTGTTTCTGCATCTTCTAATCTATTCCACTGATCCTCAGGTCTGTTTCTTTGACACTACCATGCTGTTTTTATCACAGTAGCTTTGTAGTATAGTTTCAAGTTGGGGATTCTGATGTCCCCAGCCATGTCTCTGTTGCCCAGAATTGCTTTTGTTATTCTAGGTCTCTTCTGGTTCCAAATGAATTTTTGGATTGGTTTCTCTAGTTCTCTGAAGTATATTGTTGGAATTTCAATCAGGATTGCATTAAACGTATATAGTAGTTTTGGAAGTATGGCCATTTTCACTATACTGGTTCTTCCTACCCAGGAACAAGGGATGTCTTTCCATTTTCTTATATCCTTCTCAATCTCCTTTTTCAGAGTGCTGTAGTTTTCAATGTAGAGGTCTCTTGCTTCTTTTGTTAGATTGATTCCTAGATATTTCATTTTTTTTGGATGCTATCATGAAAGGAATTGCTTCCCGAATTTCTCTCTCAGTGAGTCTGCTATTTGTGTATAAGAAGGCTATTGTTTTTTGAGTGTTGACCTTATATCCAGCTACTCTACTGAATCTGTTGATTAAATCTAGAAGTCTTTTGGCCCAGGTTTTTGGGTCTTCTATGTAAAGTATCATATTATCAGCAAATAATGACAGTTTAACTTCTCCCTTTCCTATCTTTATTCTTTTCATTTCTTTTTCTTTTCTAATTGCTGTACCTAATGTTTCCAGAACAATATTGAACAGTAGTGGTGATAGTGTGCGTCCTCGTCTTGTTCTTGATTTTAGCATGAACATGTTTAGTTTTTGACCATTTAGCATGATGTTGGCTGTTGGTTTTTCATAGATAGCCTTAATCAGGTTGAGATAAAGACCTTCTATTCCAATTTTCTGTAAGGTTTTTTTAATCATGAATGGGTCTTGGATTTTGTCAAATGCCTTTTCTGCATCTATTGAGATGATCATATGGTTTTTGTCCTTGACTCTGTTACTATAGTGTATTACATTTATTGATTTATAAATGTTGAACCATCCTTGCATCCCTGGGATAAATCTGACTTGGTCAGGGTGTATGATCTTCCTTTTTTTTTTTTTTTTGCTTAAATTCTTTTATTGCTACATTTTAGGTACACAATATGTTTACATTTATCATTGGGTGCTTGTACTTGTACATGATGTGTCTTATTTTTTCCCCATTACCTGTGCACCCTTCACCCCACCCCCACCCTTCCCTATTTACATAGACTTCGTTTGACTCTGTATTCTGTTTGCCAGTATCTTGTTGAGGATTTTTGCCTCTGTGTTCATTACAGAGATTGGTCTGTAGTTCTCTTTTTGGGTTGGTCTTTCCCTGGTTTTGGAATCAAAGTAACACTTGCTTCCAGGAATGAATTCGGAAGCCTTGCTTCCCTTTCAATTTCCTTGATGAGTTTAAAGAGTAATGATGATAGTTCTTCCTTAAATGTCTCGTAGAATTCAGCAGTGAAGCCATCAGGACCTGGGCTTTTCTTTGCTGGTAAATTTTTTATTACATTTTCAATTTTACTCATTGTAATTGGGGTGTTTAGAATTTCTATATCTTCTTCATTTAACTTTGGCAATTCTTATGTATCTAGGAATCTGTCCATTTCTTCTGTGTTTTCCATTTTAGTAGAGTACAGGTTCTCAAAGTAGGTAATGATGATCCTCTGGATTTCTGCTGAGTCTGTTCTGACTTCACCTTTTTTGTTCTTAATTGCATGGATTTGATCCTTTTCTTTCCTTTTTTGATAAGGTTGGCTAAAAGTTTATCAATTTTATTTATTTTTTTGAAAAACCAACTCTTTGATTCATTAATTTTTTGTATCATTCTCGTAGTCTCCATTGCATTGATTTCTGCTCTGATCTTTATAATTGCCTCTCTTGTATGAGCTTTGGGCTTGTTATGCTCTTCTTTTTCTGGGAACTTGAGGTTCTGCATTAGGTTATTTATCTGAGTTCTCTCTTATGGGCATTCACTGCTATGAATTTCCCATGTAGAACTGCTTTCATTGTGTCCCACAGATTCCTGTATGTTGTACTGGCATTGTATCTACTTGTAGAAACTGTCTAACTTCTTCTTTAATTTCCTCTGTGACCCATTGGTTGTTCAGGAGGGTGTTATTCAATTTCCAACAGGCACGTATTTCTTGTCAACCTTTATTCAAAGCACTGTTTTCTGTCAAATTATATTTACTATAATTTTAATGGGTGGAATCTTTTCCTAGAAATATTTAGGTTAAGGGCTTATAGACACTGTCATTTATATTATCTTTGTTTTATTTTTCATAAAACAACACATTTGAAATTTATAGGTGAAATTAATTAGATTTAATTGTAAAATACTGAGTGAACTCTGTTGTGTTCAGAAATTCAGGGCAAAAAAACAAGATTTAATGCATTTTCACCAAAAATCAGCACAAACTTAGGAAATGTGTAGCTGTGCTCTGTATCCTAGTACTGCCTGTGATGCCAAGAAAGGTGAGAAAATCAGCAAAGTTCCCATGAAGAAAAATGCTACGTATTATTGAGGAAATAAAAGAAAATGATTTCTGAAAATAGGAGATATAATTATACTGATAATCAAACTGCTAGGGGTAAAGAGGAGCCAACAATAGACCAATGATTTCAGGTACCAGCTGTACTGTTTCACAGAAGTACAACATGCCTCACCCACAGCATGCACACTTTTACTTGTATTTTTAATACTATACAAATGAATACAGTTTATAATGGCACAGTTTGCAATAGCTAATTCTTGGAAAGAAGTTAAATACTCATCAACCAAAGAATGGATAAAAATATGTGGGTTTTTTTAAAAAAGTAATGGAGAATTACTGATCCATAAAAAAGATAAACTTGAGACATTTATGGATAAATGGATGCGACCTGAGCCTATTCTTTTAAGTGAAATAAATCTGACAAATGTAAAAAATATTGCATTGTCTCTCTAGTGTGAGAAACTAAAAGGGTAAATAAGAACCAAAGTGTATAGTAGATAATATGAAATAAGAAGAAACTGTTAAAAAGGAAAGGAAAACTGTGAAAGAGGAAGGGGAGAAAGGGAAAAAAATTGATAAAAGAAGGAAAAAATGTAAACAAAGATTTTGTAAATAAGGAGGATGGGAAGTTAAAGGGAGGGGAAGAGGAGTGGGAGAAAAAGAGGAATCAAGCTATATCATGGACAGGTACAATCCCCTTTTGATGAATGTGGTTGTCATACATACTTAAATCATACCAATAAAATTAATTAAAAAAGAATCCTTTGTATTAAAAATTAAGCTTTTACTTATAACAGGTGCTACAAATATTTTTTCAAATTTAATACAAATTGTACTACTTTTGACTTTCTTTATCATTCAAGTCATACAGATGTTTCAAATTTTTTACGTAATAGAATTTATTGGTTATTTCTTTATGGCTCTCAGATTTTTTTTTATCATGATTAGACTTCCCTAAATCTAAAATTATATTTTTAAAATCTATCTTTTTTGAAGTTATTAGTTTTATTTAAAGCTTAAACTTTAAATCATCTGTAATTGATCTTAGTTTTTCCCAAATTACTCATCTATTATCATTATTATTGACTGAAATACTCATATTTTTCTCAGTGATGTGCAATATTATTATAATCTACAAGCATCTAGATCTGTTTCTAACCACCTTACAATGCAAATATTTCAGATACTTTTGTTTTCTTATGTTTATTCTCTATATAAATGTAGTTTCCACTCTTTTCATTTTTTACTATTTTAATGGTTATTTTCATAGATTTTTTTCTTTCTAAATATATATATTTTTTCCCCCATTAAATTTATTGGTACATTTTAGGTATAAAATACAGTCACATTCATCATTGGGATCTTGTACCATCACATAAGTATCTTGGTTCTTTTTTTTCCACTTCCCTTGCCCTCCCTTCACCCCCTCCACCCTTCCCTATTTGCAAAGAATTTGCTTCCATTATTTTCCTTTTCTCATATTTTTTCTTTTCCTTTCTTTCCTTTCCCCTACCCCTCCCACTTCCCCTGCTCCTTTAGACCTTTTCCTCCTTTTAACACAATATCAATTATACATTTTTTAAATTACAATATCAAGATCTAGGAGACATTACCACAGATTTTACAGAATTTAAAAGGATATAGAAAGCATATTACAAAAATCTGTTTTGAAATAAATTTGACAACTTCTAAGAAGTACCTTGGAAGACAAATTAATAAAACTAACTCTGGAGGAAATATAAAAGTTGAATAGCACCTATTAAAGAAAGTATATTCCTAGCTTGAAAACCTACCTATATGACAATAGCAGGCACATAAACATTTTAACTGATAAATTATATCAAACAATTAAAGCAGAAAAAAGAAGGAACACTTCTCCCCTCATTTTAGGAACTCAATATTGTGCTAATCCTAAAACTGAATAGAGATAATAGAAGAAAAAAGTATGAACATAGATAGAAATTTGTTTAACAAAACAAACTATTAGAAGTCATATCTGGCAGGATGTAGAAAGTGATTTTGTTATAGGGATGGCAGTGTTGGTTCAACATTGGAAGATCCACCCCCAAAAGTCATCATTTTAACAGAGGAAAGGAAAAAGCCATATGATCCTGTCACTAGTTGGAGAAAAAGTATTGGACTAAATTCTACAGCTGTTCATGGTAAAAGCTATCAGGAGACTAGAAGTAGAACAGAATCTTCTCAACAGATTAAAGACATGTACTCCATACTTCCAGTGAGAATGCCTTATATGAATGGAGAAGATAAAATGATTTCTTCTTAAGGTGAGGAACCAGGGCAGACATGCTTACTCTTTATCTGTCCATTAAACTTTGAAACCTAGTCCCCACCAAAATAGTCTGGCAATAAAATGACACAATTAGGATAGGATTGGTAGGGTAGAAGCAAAATTTTTATATGTAGATGAAATGATCATCTACAGAGAAAATACTAAGAAATCTCTAGGAGTCTCTAGAACATGTATTTTAATTTAGCAGGATTAGAAAACACAAGGTATATATAAAAATTCAGGTCTATGTACACTTGCTATAAATGAAGAATTGGATATTGAAATTTAAAAGTTATGTAGGAGTACGAAGGACCCAGAAAAGCCAAAAACAAAAACAAAAACAGTGTTGGAAGACGTTTAGCACCAAATTTTAAGACTTCTTCTAAAGCTACAGTAATCAAGTCAGTGTTGGTGTAAGGAAAGACATAGAGATCATTTGAATAAAACAGAGAATCTAGATATAGAACCACACATATATGGTCCACTGAGTTTTGAAAGATCATTTAACATTAGCATTTTATAGAATATAAACTCGATTCAACAGCCGAGGAAGAGATAGTGTCTTCAGCAAATGGCACTAGAACACCTGGTATCCATATATAAAAAATTAATCTCAATCCTTTTTTTCCATACATGAAAATAACTTTAAGGGATCTGTAAACCTAAATAAGAAAGCCTAAAAGTATAAAACTTTAAGAAGAAATTATAAGGGAAAATATTTATGAATTCAGGGTAGGCAAGAACTACCTAGGATACAAAAACATGATATATAAAAGAAAAAAATTGATAAGAGATTCCATCAAAATTTAGAACTTTAAATGACATCATTAAAATGAAAAGTAGTCCTTAAACAGACCATATTTACAATGCATATAACCTATGACCAGAATATATAAAGAACTCTTACAGCTCATTAATAGATAACCCAATTAAAATGTAGACATAAGATGATGATAAATAGCCAGTATAGCACAAGGAATGGTGTGCAACTCTAGAATCAGAAAAATACTAATCAGTACAATAATAAGATTGAATTATACACTCATTAGGGAGATGAAGTCAAAAGTTTTAAAAGCCTTGTTATGACTTTTCTTTTTGTTGGATTCTCCCACTTGGCATTTAATTTGTCATGCCCAATGGATTCATTGTGCTGGGCTTCCTGGGGTTATGATCCTCATTGTCTTTTCCTAGGGTATTGTCTAAAATTTTTTGGAGTGTTGGTTTGGTATTCATGAAGTTCCTGAGGTGCTCTTTGTCACGAAAGTATCTTATTTCTCCATTCGTTTTGAAAGATAGTTTTGCAGGGTACATCAATCTGGGTTGGAGGCTGTTTTCCTTTGGGGCTTGAAATACATCACTCCAAGCTCTTCTTGCCTTGAGGGTTTGCATTGAGAAGTCTGCTGTGATTCTGATGGGCTTTCCTTTGTATGTGATTTGTTTCTTTTCTCTCACTGCTTGTAGAATTTTATTCTTCTGTTGGATTTCTGGAATCCTAACTATTATATGCCTATGTGTAGATTTTTGTTTTTATTAAGGCTAGCTAGAGTCCTATATGCCTCACTTATCTGTATGTCAAGTTCTTTCCCCCTCCTTGGGAAGTTTTCTGCCATCACTTCTGTGAACAGTTTTTTTATGTCATGTGCACTCTCTCCTCTTTCTTCATTGCCTCCAATCAGTCTTATGTTATTCTTCTTTGCATCATCTAGCAGCTGCTGGATTGATTTCTCGTGTTCCCTTACAATTTTAAAGCAATTTTTCTTTTCCTGGTCACTAATTGCAATCTTATCTTCTATATGTGAAATTCTATCCTCACATTGGTTCATTCTGCTGTGCAGACTTTTGATGGAGTTTTTAATCTCTTGGAAATCTGTTTGTATCTGTTTTATGGATTCCATTTGTTTCCTATGTTGGGATTCCATCATGTTCCTCAGATCCTCTATTTTTTATCTGTGTCCTCTCTAGATTTATTAATCATGTCTTGCAACATGAGCACAATCTTTGCTGTTATCTAATTATTTCTGATTTCATTTTTCCCAGATCCTCTTCTATTGCCAGTTCAGTGTCCAGGTGGTTATCAGATTGTTCCATCTCATTTCCCTTTGTGGTTGCTGTAGGTGATCTGGAAGTCTGTTTTTGAGGCTTGTTTATGTGTCTTCTCATTTCCCCAGGTGTGTGGGGGGGTGCTTCTGGCACCCACGCGGCTCCCCTTCTCTGCCCTAGGAGCTTGGGATGTTGGCAGGGGAGCTTCCTTCTGGGTGCTGGGACCGACTCCCTTTCTAATTATATTTTGAGAAAGTGCTTCAAATTCCAAAAAATTTCTTTGGATATTTAACTAATATTTAAATTTACAATATTGAATTTACTTATCTAAGAACATTATTTGTCTTTCTGCTTATATAAATCATTTTTATTATCTCAGAACATTTTAGAAGTATTCTCATGTGCAACATGCATTTTTTATTAAGTGTATTCATATTATTTCCATTTCTTGGATTGCAAGTTTAAATCAGATCTGTATTTCACCATATTTCCTATTTGATGATTTTTTCAATATAGGAGAGATACTGGATTTGAATGTCAGTTCTGTATTTTACTATACTTCCTTATTGTTTCTAATCATTTCTCACTTGAATGTGTTTGCATTATGCAACTATATCCTATGCCAACCATGATATTTTTGCTTCTTCTCTTCCTATTATTGTGACTTATTTCTAGCTCATACCTAGTAGGACTAGGTAACACCTCTTAAAATGTACTTTGAAATAATGGTGACAATAGGCACTCCTTTAGACTTTCTCCCTTATGAATTATGATAGTTTCAGACTAGACATTTTGGGAGAGAGGAAAAAGTAAAGAATTTACCAAGCAATTCCATTATTAAACAAAGAAACGGGGCATTGACAAAATAGTACCAGCATGTTCATGCATTCTCCTACCACAAATAATCACTATGATAAGCAGTAAATAAATATAGGATGGTTTTCAGATATATACCAAAACTAAGGCAGTGCATTTTTCATAATATAGTCAATATATTAGAACTGTTTTAAGAAATCTATCCCCAAAAACATAATAACATGAGTTTCTAAATAATTTTAGATCACAATAGTACTTTTAAGACATTACAAATTTCAAGTTCTGCTATTATTCTAAATCTGTTTTTTATTTTATTGATATACTTTAAATATAAATAATGATCACGTTCATCAAAGGGAATTTGTACCTGTATATGATGTATCTTAAGTACTCTTTTTTCCCCAATGCCCTCCCCTCCCTCCAACACCCCCATTTACAAAAGCTTTGTTTCCATTTTTTCCTTCTTTTCTTATTTTTTCCCTTTTCCCTTCCTTTTCCCTCCTACCCCTTTCCCAGTTTCTCTTTCCTTTTGAACAGATTCTTTCTATTTCATGTTATCTATTACACATTTTTGTCCTTATTTACCCTTTCAGTTTCTCACACTAGAGAGACATATTTACACATATGTGTCCAATTTATTTCACTTAAGAGTATAGGTTCAAGTTACATCCATTTAGCTATAAATGTCTCAAGTTTATCTTTCTTTATGGCTGAGTAATACTCCATTGTATTAAAAAATACATCTTTTTATCCAATCTTTGGTTGATGAGCATTTAACTTGTTTCCAAGAATTAGCTACTACAAACTGTGCCACTATAAGCATATATGTGCATATATCATTGTGGTATGACCCTTTTAATTCTTTCAGGAAGATGCCCACAAGAGGAATAACTGGGTCAAAAGAGACCTCTAATCCAAATTTTTTGAGTAATTTCCACAATGAATGCCATAGTATTTGCATCAGTCTACACTCTCACCAACAATGGAGAAGGGTTCCTTTTTCCTCACATCCCCACCAGCATTTATTGTTGGTTGATTTCTTGATATTAGGCATTCTTTCTGGAATGAGATGATATCTCAGTGTTGTTTTAATTTACATTGCATGAATGACCAGTGGTGTTGAACTCAAACTTCTAGAAAAAGAAAAATAAGTCAACCCCAAAGC
This sequence comes from Heterocephalus glaber, assembly GCF_053883595.1. Classification (NCBI taxonomy): domain Eukaryota; kingdom Metazoa; phylum Chordata; class Mammalia; order Rodentia; family Bathyergidae; genus Heterocephalus; species Heterocephalus glaber. Next base: position 3,846,214 of record NW_028258139.1, on the reverse strand, counting down.
TTGCACAGGAGAGGAAATTATAAAGATCAGAGCAGAAAATTAATGAAATTGAGACTAAGAAAGCAATACAATAAATCAATAAATAGAAGTTGGTTCTTTGAAAGATTAAATAAAATTGATAAACCCTTAATCAACCTTATCAAAAAAGGAAAGAAAAAATTCAAATTCATGCAATCAGGAATGAAAAAGATGAAATCACCACAGATCTAGTGGAAATCCAGAGGATAGTCAATACTACTAGTATTGAACTAGTAGTTCCAGAACTACTACTCTATTAAGATAGAAAACACAGAAGAAATGGACAGATCCCTAGATACATGTGAATTACCAAAGGTGAACCAAGAAGATACAAAAATTCTAAACAACCCAATATTAGTCAATGGAATTGAAAATGTAAGTAAAATCTTACCAACAAAGAAAAGCCTAGGTCCTTGTAGATTCACTACTAAATTCTATAAGACATTTAGAGAAGATCTACTGCCAATTCTCTTCCAATTCTTCAGTGAAATAGAAAGTGAAGCAATACTTCCAAAATCATCCCTGGAAGGAAGTATTACCCTGACACCAAAACTAGAGAAGCACCTAATCAAAAAAGAAAACTACAGGCCAATGTCCCTAATTACTGGAGGGTGTGCAGTCTCCCAATCACCTGACCAAGGGTACAGCAGCAGGATTAAAAAAAGACAAGATCTTAATGCATAAATGGGGGGTCCAGGACAGTCAAAGCTCTTATCAGGCTAAGACACTGTCTCCTGGAGCTTGCCACTATTTATTGAACCCACAGCTTCTAGGAAGGGTAAGGGGCAGTGCAGGGAACAGTGAAGTGGAGAGCACTGATGTGAGTAGGATCCTAGCAACAAAGGAATGAAGCATTCTAGCAAGAAGAGCTCAAAGATTAATGGGAAATTTGTTTCTTTCCATGGATTAATTTTTGCCTCTACAGGAGTTTTTGTACAATGATTGCTGCCCTTAGCTGCACTATTTATTGTCTTGCCATCCAAGATGTCACAGTGTCACAGATCATTGAGACCTCCATGGTAACCAGTGGTGTGAGGAGTTGCTCCTTTCCCACAAACTAACTGCTGGCTCTTCAGACAAGGCATTGTGGCCCAATAGGCAAACTCAGACTTTTAATATGAAAGGCAATTTATGAATTTGTATCTCACTCAGGGTGGTCTACATCACCTAATGAATGAAAGTGCAAAAATCCTTAATAAGATACTGGCAAACAGAATGCAACATATCATCAAGAAAATTATACACCATGACCAAGTAGCAGAGATGATTCAACATATGCAAATCAATAAATGAGTGTAATACACCATACCAACACAGCCAAAGACAAAAATCACATGATCATCTCAATAGACAGAAAAAATATTTGACAAAGTCCAACATCCATTCATGATGAAAAAAACACAGAAAATTGGAATAGATGGTCTTTATCTCAATCTGATAAAAGCCATCTATGACAAACCAGCAGCCAACATCATACTAAATGGTCAAAAATTAAAAGTTTTCACACTAAAATCAAGAACAAGACAAGGATGTTCACTATCACCACTCCTATTTAACCTAGTTCTGAAAACATTAGCCAGAGCAATTGGTGAAGAAAAATAAATAAAGGGAATAAAGATAGGAAAGGAAGAAGTTAAATTATCATTATTTTCAGATGACATAATTCTCTACATAGAAGACCCCAAAAACTCCACAAAAACTTCTAGATTCAATAACCAAATTCAGTAGCACTGCTGGATACAAAGTCAACACTCAAAAGTCAATAGCAATCCTGTACACAAATAACAAACTCACTGAAAGAAAAATTAGGGAAATTACTTCTTTCACAATACCACTGAAAAAAATGAAACATTTAGGAATCAATCTAACAAAGGAAGTAAAAGCCTTTTACGTTGCAAACCAAAGTACCCTGAAAAAGGAGACTAAAGAGGATATCAAAAGATGGAAGAAGATCCTCTTGGATAGGAAGAATGAATATAGTGAAAATGGTCATATGGCCAAAACTGTTATACAGATTTAATGCAATCCCAATCAAATTACCATTAGCATATCTCACAGAACTAGAGAAAACATCCCTAAAATTTGTTTGGAACCAAAAGAAACCTAAAATAGCAAAAACAATTCCAGGTAATGAAGGCAAGGCAGGGGGCATCACAATCCCTGACATGAAATTATACTCCAGAGCTACCATAATAAAAACAGCATGGTACTGGTAAAAAAGCAGACCTGAGGATCAATGGAACAGACTACAAGAGGCAGAAGCAACACCAAAAAACACTCAGCCACCTTATCCTTGACAAAGGGGTCAAACACATTCACTGGAGGAAAGATAGCCTGTTTAATAAGTGGTGCTGGAAAAAAAAATGACTTTCTATACATGAAGACTAAAACTAGACCCATGTCTCTCACCATGCACTAAACTAAAATCAAAATGGATCAAAGATCTAAATATTAAAACAGAAACTCTGAATCATGCTGGAAGAGCGAATAGGTAAAACTTGAGGACAGGGGGTAGGCAACAACTTCTTGAACAAAACCCAGACCACACAAGAAATAGTGCAAAGAATCAACAACTGGGATCTCATCCTATTAAAAGTTTTGCACCACAAAAGAAATCACCAACAGAGAGAAGAGACAACCCACACAGTGGGAAAAATTTTTTGCCAGTAGTCCCTCAGATAAAGGACTAATATCTAGAACATAAAAAGAATTGAAACAAATCAGAACCCCCAAATTTAAAGACCCAATCCAAAAATGGGCGTCTGAAATGAAGAGACACTTCTAAAATGAAGATGTAGAAGCAGCAAACAAATGTATGAAAAAATGTTCAATATCACTGGTCATTCTAAATCTAGATGCACGATATATGTGTACACATATAGATATATACACACATACAACACCTCTTGGGTCATCTCCCAGTGCACAGAGCAAATGTCTCTTCCCCTGAGCTTACACAGTACTAAAAATACACACTCACATGACTTCCATTTTAACATAACTATAATGTTATCATTTGATTATTACATAAATAACCCATGCTCACTATGAAAAATAAAAAATAAAGCTACACACAAGGAAAATTTTAAAACACTACTACTCAGAAATAACTACTAAATGTTGGCAAATACCCCTCAAATGTTTGAAAGAATGTCTTAATGGTTGTAACTTGTCCATGGTCAAGTAGCTAGTATGGATGCTGCTCCATTTACCATGAGATTATATCCCTGTAAAATCTATCATAAATTGAAAACGTCTTTAGTTAAAAATTCATTTAATCCACCTAAACTGTGAGCAACAGAGAGTAACCTGTTCTACCTTAAAAGTGCACAGAATGTTTACATTAGTCTATAGCTGAACAAAATCATCTAATACACACCCTTTGAACATATGGTAATCATGTGCTTATGTGGCTGACTGTGAGCTGCAGCTGCATAAGGCTGCCCATCATAGCAAAAGAGGACTGTGTCACATATTACCAGCCTAGGAAAGGACAATATTCAAAATGTGAAATATGACTTCTACAGAATGTATGGATTTTTCACACCATTACAAGGTCAAACAATTATAACTCAAGACATATGGAAGAGAACATGTTTTTCCATTTTCCTATGTCTTTGTTGTATATTGCATCTCTCTAATATATGGTTATGATAGATATGACAATACATGTTATTCAAAGACAATAATCTCATATTTGCATACCTAAATTACAAAATTAAGTCTATTTTGGATGAGTTCAGCTGTGAAGTTATCAAACTGATAGGATAGTTTTATAAACTTGCTGAAATATAAACTAAGTTGGATTGGTTACTATTTTCCAGGCTTCCTGCTCTTTCTTCCAAGCTTAGCCATGTATTTGTTGCCAGTGGGTTGTGATCATAATATTTTGTGTAATATGAAAAGGTTAAAAAGACATGTCCAAAAATGTAAAATACATACAGATATATTCATTATTAAAATGTTAATATAAATATTTACTCAAAAGAAAACCACAAGGTCATATACACAGAATAATACAATTTGCTAAACGTGTTTTAAAATCCAAGGTCAAAGAAGCTTAAATGTGTGTTTAATAATAAATTGTATTAATATTTTAATGTTGAATAAATTAAAATTCTAAGATTAGATGATCTTCCTTTAAAATCCTAACTGCTATATGTTTTTAAATTGTAATATTCTTAACACTGAAAAATAAAATTTCTCCTTGAACTACTCATATCCAATCATACTTTGTATCTGCATAGAAATACCCCCAGAACCAACCAAAATCCACGGATGCTCACGTCCCCCTTGTAAATCAGTGTAGTATTTGGCTGTAACCTCCACACACCTGCCTGTATACAATGTAACTGCTATGTGAACAGTTGTTACACAAGGGGCGACCAAACAATATGGTGCATGTTTAAATCTTTAAAAATTCATTACAGTAAAGGACACATTGTTATTAATACCACTCAAAATACTCCCTTTCACTTTGAACATCCTTATCCTTTCTTCCCACTTTCTGAAGTCGTTCTGGAAGTCCTCTTCCATGAGTGTCTTTACATAATGCTGTCGTGGCTACCTCCACGATGTGAATTGATTCAAAACATTTACCTTTCATGATCATTTTGGTTTGGAAATTCTGGAAGAGCCAGAATTTGCATGGTGCCAAATCCAGTGAATATGGGGGGAAAAAACACAGTGATTTTTTTTATTTGACAGAAATTGCCATAAACATTTTCAATGGTTTCAGAATATCAAGGCAGCAAGAAAAAGGACATTTACAAAAGAGAACTTCCACAACAGAAAATGTCAAGAATAACTTAACTATATTCCACCCCCTGCCATGTCTTTGTTGCCTAGAATTGCTTTTGCTATTCTGGGTCTCTTCTTGTTCCAATTGAATTTTTGGATTGTTTTCTCAAGGTCCGTGAAGTATGCCACTGGGATTTCAATAGGGATTGCATTGAATCTATATAGCAGTTTTGGAAGTGTGGCCATTTTCACTATGTTGATTCTTCCTACCCAAGAGCAAGGGATGTGTTTCCATTTACTGATATCAACTTCAATCTCTCTTTTCAGGAGACTGGATAAAGAAAATGTGGGGTTTTTTATAAAATGGAGTACTACTCAGCCATAAAAAATGAGAAATTAGAGACATTTATAGCTAAACGGATGCACATTGAGGCTATACTCTTAAGTGAAATAAATAGGATACACATGTGTAAATACCAAATAGTTTCTCTAGTGTGAGAAGCTGAAAGTGTAAATAAGGACTAAAAGGTATAATAGATAATGTGAAATAGGAAGAAAAGGGGCAAAGGGGAAGGGGAAGTGGATGGGGTAAGGGAAAGGAAAGAAGGGAATGGAATTAATATGAAAAAATGGAAACAAAGTCTTTGTAAATAGGGAGGGATGGAGGGGTTGAAGACAGATTATGTAAAGGTGCAAATTTCTAATGTTGAATGTCGTTACATTGTAAACCTAAAATGTACCAATAAAATTAATTTTTAAAAGAATAACATAAGTATGCTATAACCAAAGTAGAGTATTTTAAAGGAGATTAATGGCAACATGTCTTTTATTGTATCAATTTTTTAAATTTTATTTAAACATTCATTGTGTTGTTTGATCACACCTTTTATAATATTGAGGAAATAATAACAAGGAAAAAAGTGTGTCCTGTACATGCTCAGCATCAATGCAATTTTTTTTCTGAATATTTCCCTTCCTGAGGTTGGTTCAATCCAAGGATGTTGAGCCCATGGAGACAGAGGGCCTAATGTACTTCAATAAGTGGCTGACATGATATTTGGCAGCATAGAATGTCATAGAATTTCAAACCCAAAGAGACCATAAAAGTTATTCAACTTTGCATCTCTTTGTTTTCAATTTTTTTACAATAAGAAACTAATGATAAAAATTGTGTTTTGCAATAAGGAGATTAACAGCAGGTGGATCTGTTTCTTATCACAGTGTATTTTTAGGGAAGCAAACATGCATTTATCAGAGCAGGGCTGCTAACGGTGTGGTCATATGAGCTCCACTAGGGGTGCTGAGTGGATGAGGCTATATCTTCCTGGTCCTTGCATAGCTCAACAACAAAAACAAAATATATTATACCGTCAGATATGTGGACATGTCACAGTTAGAAATGATACTCTATCCCTAACGTAACTAAACCAAACTTTCAGGGAGAGAATTTTTAGAGAGATTAAACTAGGCTTCAAATCTATAGCCATGTTAGCCAATAGAAATATATTGTGAACAGCAAGTGCAAGTCATGCATGTGATTTCTAATTTTCTAACAGACATGTTAAAAAGTAAAAAGAGCCAGGTGAAATTGACTTTAATAATACGTATTTATCTGTGTTAGATTTCTATCACTTTGACCAAATATCTGATATAAACAACTTAGAAGGAGAAATTATTTATTTTGGCTCATGGTTTCAGAGATTTTAGTTGATAATCACTTGGTATTGATGCTTTGGAGCTGGTGACAGCTTGGCGCAGCAAGGTGGAGCACTCATTGGGAGGAGGAAACTTCATGTCATAGCAGCGGAGAGGCAAATAGAGACAGGGAAGGACTTGGATCCCAGTATCGTTTTTGAAGAACCATCCATGACCTAAATTCTTTTCATTTAGCCCCACCTCCCAGTTTCCATGGCCTCTGAATAGCAACATAGGTTGGTGATGAAACCTTCAGTTTACTATCCTTTAGGGGAACATTTCAGATCCAGTAGAAGGGAAGAAGGGGACTAAAATTCAGATATCTCCTCCCTGGCTCCTACAGATTTGCAGAGAGCTGACTCTCTCCAACCATAGAGCACAGTTCCTGTGATGCATCTCCTACACACAACTCTCTGAGTATATCTGGCATTTCCTCCCTCCTCTCATCCCTTCTGGGATGGTAAAGTCTCCAAGGCATAGTGCTACAGATTGAATGTTTCTGGCCCCCCAAAATTCATATATTGAAATCCTCACCACCAAGGTGATGATATTAAGAGGTGGGAACCTTAGAAGGTGGTCAGATCAAGAAAGTGGAACCCTCATGGTTGGATTAGTGCCCTAATAAAAGAAGCCTTAGAGACATTCCCCCACTATCACTTCTGCCATACTGAGGTGACAGGGAGAAATCAGCAGTCTGCAACCCAGAAGAGGGCAGCAGAGGAATAAATTTCTGTTATTTAAAAACCACTCAACGTACAGTCTGTTGTTACAGCACAGACTAAGATACATTGGCTATTGTATTTTTCCTAGTATTTTTGTAAACAGTGTTTAAACTTTCATAATAGTCCAGTAATTAAACATAAATGTTCAATTGATCTGCCATGTGTTTCTATCAGGACACAAGAAGGATGATCTATGAGGTTATTGTGGTAAGCTAAGGGAGCCTTGGCAAGGACCTACAGTGAAGCTATAGATAGGGAGAAAAATGATCAGAAAGACCATAGGGGAAATCAGGCATAGTTGATAAGTAATTGAATATGGGAACAAAGGTTACTCCCAGGTTGCAGATCTAGAATCCCAGAAAATGGAACCACCATTTGCTAAGAAAGAAATATGGCTAGAAGATTCAGAGAGATGTTGAGTCAGGATTGGCCATGAGCTCAGTTTGGGGGAGAGAACATCTAAGGGGCTCATAAGCACTAAAGAATAAATACAGTGGCTCAGGTTTCAAAATGGAGATGAATACACCCAAGTTCTGCAGACAGGGAAGTATATGAAGTCACCCTCGGATTTTAGAGAGAGAAGAGAGAGCCTAAAGCAACATCAAAGATTAATAAGCAAGAGGAGAAAAATAAGCTTTCAAAGAAAAGGAAAAGAATTACAAGAAAAAGACATGTTCAAGGACAGAGTGGTCATTAATATCAGATACTACTAAGAAGTCCAGTAAGAATGGTTGACAAAGTTTAACTAAAATGTCAGTTCCTCATATTCTCCCTTATTTTTCCTATTTTCTTAATAGAATTAATCATAATCTATATTTACTTTACTACCATATTTCCCTGAAAATAAGACCTTGCCTGCTTTATATTAATTTTTGCTCCAAAAGACACATCTAGGGCTTATTTATAGAGGATGTCTTATTTTTTCATATACAACATCTACATTTAGTCATGTGCAACAATTTACATTTATTCAAATACAGCCAGGTCATCTTCTTCTGGAACATCGTCATAACCCTCCAAACCCTGAATTCCAACCTGAGTCTCTTGCAACTCTATTTCCTGTAGAACCACTGGCTCCAGTCTCTCATCTCCAGTAATAGAGCTCTCCTTACATGAGCACTTCTTGTCCATGTAGCCTGCCCGTAATGGATTGCAGCACAGCTGTCAGTGATTTTATCCCGTGAGTTCTTACCAAGTCATAGCCTCCTGACTGGCTAATCTTCACAAAGTTTCCATAAAATCAAGTGTTAATTGAAGACTCATGAGACAGGAGCAGCAACAAAAATAACATTTAAGAACAATGATGCACACAAAAGTGACAAAAAGTTCCAGGCACCAAAATTCAGAAAACGTTTCTTTAGTTCATACAAGTACATGAATTACATCTGTTACAACATGCAATGCATTGAATTATGAAGATTCATACTAGACACAACCATGTCCATTTGTTTTCAAGTGTACATGTTCTTCATGCATTGTGTCTGTACTCTGATTGGTCATTTGGCAGGAAGTCTTGAGTTCTTCTGTTTATATAGGTGTTTACCTCTCTTCCAAATGTGCCTGCTTGGGTATTTACAAATAATTATAATTTATGTTATAATTTATTTCAAATATTAATATCAATAATATGTATTTATATTTAATTGTACATTAATATTATCATTTTATAATTCAATATGTTAATCATGTGTTGCAAAAGACATACTAAAATATGTGGATCTGGTTGACCATCTTAACAGGGAATTAATTTTGGGCTACGGCTTATATTGCAAGCATTCTAAAAAATTCATGCTAAGGCTTATTTTCCAGTTAGGTCTTATAATGAGGGAAATATGGCACATAGATTTAGTTGTGGGATGAAGTTGCATCGAGAACAAGGAATTCAGTGTGGGATAGTGTTAATTTCTCCTGTATAAGATTTCATCACTGTCTCTTCTAAGGTTCAATCACTGACAGATTGTGTTAGTTATAACCCTCTTGAAACAGACTTTACCAGTGATGAATATTGCTGAGGCACCAGTTTTTATAAACAATAATAAAGCAAAGATACAATTTTTATCAATGGAAATTCTCCACCAGATTTTCAGATCAGCTCTCTGAACACATGCCTTGCCCTCTAATGTTTTAATCCATCAACAATTAATGATGCTGAGTGATCTTGCCAGCAAGGAACAGCCAGAACTACAATGCCATGAGCAAGATGTCCTCACGGCCATGTCTGTTCAGTGTCATTCACCCTCCTTCATCTGGCCAGTGACTGTCTAGGGATTGCCCTTCACTCTCAAAGCAAACCATGAAGATTCACTCCAATCCACACCACACACAGGAGCACCTGGAAGGTGAAGTTCAGACTCTGCCGGCACTGGCTTAGCCTGCAGCCTGCACAGTGGTAGGGGGAGTGTAAGGTGACACTTTTTTACAAGTCTCCACATACACAGGCACAAACGGTCAGCAAATTTTGAGTCTCATATTCCAAAAGATAAAGGAAATTATACACTTAAAAAAGCTGCACAGACGGTTTCTGGTACAGTACTTTCTTAAGATTTTCCTGTTAGAGTAGTTGCACGAGGAAGGGAGTAGACAGTCATGCATGCAAGTGATCAGAGAGACATCAGAACTCTCTGGTACTAGGCACAATACCTTCCTATGACTTTTCTTCCAAATAGCATTTCCTGGGGCTACAAATTTTTAAATTAAGCAAGTATTGTTGGAGAAAAGTGCAAACACACACCTATACTCATCTGTTTTTTTAAATTTTTAAGTTATTACAAGATATTAATAAAGAAAAAATGAAAGACAGTCTATGAAAAAATAATTTTTCATAACAAAAATTATTAGAGAATAACCATGGTAAATACACTGTGTATCATGATCTTAAAATAGTGTATTTTCATTTGCTAATCTATCTCTCATTTTCTTCAAACACAGGACCTTGTACTTGTGAGGCAGGTGGTGGAACCACTGAGCTAAATCCCCAGCCCTCATTTTCTAATACTATACTTTTTTACATAAAATATTGAAGTATTGACATAGTATCTCACATTTTGTATAATTTTGAACAACTTCTTCCTATTTCACAATATTTATTATTCTTTTTGGTCCTTACCAGCCCACTGAAATTTAAAGATCCAATCCAAAATAGGCATCTGAGATGAATACACACTTCTCAGAAGAAGAAGTAGAAACAGCAAATAAATACATGAAAAAATGTTCAGCATCACTGGTTATTTGAGAGATGCAAATTTTGGGGGTCTTTGAGATGGGATCTTGCTGGCCTTGAACTCGAGGCAATCTTCCTGGCTCAGCCTCGCGAGTGCTGGGATTACAGGTGTCCACCAACACACCTCGCTTCAGCTTTATTCTTAAATCTACATATATGTGAAGCCATCTCTTGGTATGCATTAGGGATTGGTTTCAGGACTTCCATGTGAATTTCAAAACCTACTTAAATTCCTTATAGAAAATGGTGTAATATTTGCATATAACCTACACACGTCCTTCCATACACAGTAAGTCATCCTTAGATTACTGGTGGTACCTGAAACAATGTGTATTGGAATATTTCCCATCACTGAGACACAGTACCTGACACCTATAACTCAAAAGTGTATTTTGGCTCACAGTTTCAGTAGATTGAGTCCATGGTTTACTGGATCAAAGGTAGAAATGGCATGGCAGACAGCACAGGGGAGGAAAGCTATTAACTTCATGGAGGTCAGGAAGCAGAGAGAAAATGGAGGAGTCAGGGACAATAATATACCTTTGCAGGTCATGCCCACTGTGATCTATCTCTAAACACGCCTCATCTCTTTTATTTATTAGTTTTTCATTAAGTTTATTGGTACATTTTAGGTACACAGTTACATTAATCATTGGGAACTTGTACCTTTAAATGGTGTATCTTGGTTCTTATTTTTTCCCCATTTCCTCCCTTCAACCGCTCCTCCCCTCCCTATTTACAAAGACTTTGTTTCCATTTTTTCTGTTTCTCATATTTGTTCCTTTCCCTTCTTTCCTTTCCCCTAATCCTCCCACTTCCTCTTCCCCTTTAGATTTTTTCTTCCTGTTTCACATTATCTATTATACATTTTGATCCTTATTTACACTTTCAGTTTCTCACACCAGAGAAACTATTCGGTATTTACACATTTGTGTCCTATTTATTTCACTTAAGAGTATCCCATCAGTGTGCACCCATTTAGCTATAAATGTCTCTAGTTTCTCAATCTTTATGGCTGAGTAGTACTTCATTTTATAAAAAAAACACATCTTCTTTATCCAGTCTCCAGTTGATGGGCACTTGGGCTGTTTCCAAGCTTTAGCTATTACAAACTGTAATGCTATAAACATGGGTGTGCATATATCACTGTGTTGTGATTCTTTTAATTGTTTTGGGAAGATACCCAATAGAGGAACAGCTGGGTCAAATGGGACCTCAAATCCTGCTTTTTTAGGTATCTCTGTATCGATTTCTACAGTGGTTGCACCAGTCTGCACTCCCAACAACAATGGAGAAGGGTTTCTTTCTCCCCACACCCCTGCCAGCATTTGTTATTGGTTGATTTCTTAATAGCGACCATTCTTTCTGGGGTGAGGTGGAATCTCAGTATTGTTTTCATTTGCATCTCTCGAATGACCAGTGATGTTGCACATTTTTCTCATATGTTTATTTGCTCCTTTTACTTCTTTGTCTGAGAAATGTTTGTTCATTTCAGATGCCCATTTTTGAATTAGGTCTTTATATTTGGGGGGTCTGATTTTTTCAAGTTCTTTATATATTCTAGATAGTCCTGCGTCTGAGGAACAGCTGATAAAAAATTTTTCCTACATTGTAGATTGTCTCTTAGCACTACTAGTGGCTTCCCTTGCAGGGCAGAAGCTTTTTAATAAGATGAGATCCCAGCTGTTGATTCTTTGTGCTAGTTCCCATGCTACTGAGGTTTTATTCATAAAGTCTTTTCCTATGCCAGTGTCTTCAAGAGTTCTACCTAACTTAAATTCCAGCAAGTTTAGTGTTTGTTTTAATATTTAGATCTTTAATCCACTTCAATTTTAGTTTAGTGCATGGTGAAAGATATGGGTCTAGTTTTAATCAGTGGCATGCTGAAATCCAGTTTTGCCAGCATCATTTATTAAAGAGGCTATCTTTCCTCCAGTGAGGATGGTTGGCTCCTTTGTCAAGGATGAGGTGGCTGAGTATGTCTGGAGTTGTGTCTGCATCTTCTAATCTATTCCACTGATCCTCAGGTCTGTTTCTTTGCCAATACAATGCTGTTTTTATCACAGTGGCTTTGTAGTATAGTTTTATGTTGGGGATTGTGATACCTCCCTGTCATGTCTGTGTTGCCTAGAATTGCTTTTGCTATTCTAGGTCTCTTCTGGTTCCAAATGAATTTTTGGATTGTTTTCTCTAGTTCTATGAAATATGCTTTTGGGATTTCAATCAGAATTCCATTGAATCTGTGTAACAGTTTTGGGAGTATAGTCATTTTCACTATATTAACTCTTCCTAGCCAGGAACAAGGGATGAATTTCCATTTTCTTATATCCTCTTCAATCTCTTTTTTCAAAGTGGTGTATTTTTCAATGTAGAGGTCTTTTGCCTTCTTCATTAGATTGATTCCTAGATATTTCATTTTTTCGGATGCTATTGTGAAAGGAATTGTTTCCCTAGTTTCCCTCTCAGTGTGTCTGTTATTTGTGTATTGATTTTTGAGTGTTGACCTTGTATCCAGCTACTCTACTGAATCTGTCAATTAAGTCTAGAAGTCTTTTGGCAGAGTTTTTTGGGTCTTCTATGTGGAGTACCATATCATCAGCAAATAATGATATTTTTAACTTCTTGCTTTCCAATCTTTATTCCTTTTATTTCTTTCTCTTTTCTAATTGCTGTGGCTAATGTTTCCAGAACTATATTTAACAGGAGTGGTGATAGTGGACATCCTTTTCTTATTCCCGATTTCAGCGTGAAAGTTTTCAACTTTTGACCATTTAGTACCATATTGGCTGTTGGTTTTTCATAGATGGCCTTTATCAGATTAAGGATACAGACCATCTATTCCTATTTTCTGTAGGGTTTATATCATGAATTGGTGTTGGATTTTGTCAAATGCTTTTTTCTTCATCTATTGAGGTGATCATATGTTTTTTGTCCTTAGCTCTGTTAATATAGTGTATTACATTTATTGATTTATGTACATTGAACCATCCTTGCATCTCTAGGATAAATCCCACTTGGTTAGGGTGTATGATCTTCTTGATGACCCCCTGTATTCTGTTTGCCAATATCTTGTTGAGGATTTTTGCATCTATGTTCATTGGTGAGATTGGTCTATAGTTCTCTTTTCTGGTTGGGTCTTTCCCTGCTTTTGGAATCAAAGTAACACTTGCTTCCAGGAATGAATTTGGAAGTATTGCTTCCCTTTCAATTTCATTGAAGAGTTTAAAGAGTAGTGGCATTAGTTCTTTTCTAAATGTCTTGTAGAATTCAGCACTGAAGCCATCAGGACCTGGGCTTTTCTTCATTGGTAAATTTTTAATTAGAGTTTCAATTTCACTGATTGAAACTGGGGTGTTTAGAATTTTTATATCTTCTTTGTTCAACTTTGGTAATTCATATGTATCTAGGAATCTGTCTATTTCTTCTGTTTTTTCCACTTTATTAGACTACAGGTTCTCAAAGTAGGTATTGCTGATCTTCTGGATTTCTGCTGGATCTGTGGTGACTTCACCTTTTTAGTTCCTAATTCCATGGATTTGAGCCTTTTCTTTCCTTTTTTTGATAAGGTTGGCTAAGGGTTTATTGATTTTATTTATTCTTTCAAAAAACCAATGCTTTCATTCGCTGATTTTTTTGTATCATTCTTAATCTCCATTGCATTGATTTCTGCTCTGCTCTTTATAATTTCCTCCCTTGTATGAGCTTTGGGTTTGTCTTGCTCTTCTTTTTCTAGGAGCTTTAGGTTCAGCATTAGGTTGCCTCACCTCTTCACAGCAAGTCAGCTATGAACCCCTCAGTGGACTAACTGACTTATGGTTTAGTGTCCTCATAATGCAATCACCTTCCAGATACATGAGAATTTGTGGGAGGCATTTTAGATCCAACCCATAACACAATGTAAATGCAATGAAAATAGCTGTTATTCTGTATTGCTTAGGGAAAATAGACAAGAAAAAAGTTTGTACATATTCAGTATACATGAAGGGTTTTTTGGGAGTTTTCCATGAACAGGTGAGATGCAGAACCCATGAATATTAAGTGCTGAATGTATTTATATGTAATATCTGAAAGAAAAAAGAGAAGGTTGGAGCAGATTGAAACTTTAACAAAGAATCCCTGGGGAATCTTGAAAAAAATAAATTTTTAAGAATTGTAATTCACTCATTTGACAGTTTGATCAACAGCCATCTCAGTTTTCCTCAATCTCTTTAAATTAAATAAATGCACATTAAATTTAAAATCAAAATAACCCTAATTTACTCATTTCTTAATAACAGATAATATCTGATACCGTATATTTGGTCAGATTTGCAAACGATTAACAGAGGGTACACAAAAATAGAGCAAATAAAATATACAAATACTCTCTCACACTGTTTTAACTGACTTCAAAATTAGAACTGCATTTTTCAAGTCTGATGCTCTTCTGTTGAATGAAACAAGTCTCTTGATTCTTTTCCTGCCACTGGAAGCAGCAATATCAAAAAGAAGTTTGGATTTCCAGCCAATTTTCACACATAACACACAGTGGCTGGGAAGCTGAAAAACATAGGACTGAAAAAGTAACACCTTCTGTATCAGTAACTGCTGAGTGGAAATATATCAAATGTTAGCAAGACAGTATTCATGGAATGCTAAGACTTTGCTTTAGGTTTCATTGTTAAGGTTTGAATTTTCAGTATTTTATAAGATGGCTGTAGCAATTAAAAGAAGCCAGATATGTTACCCTGAAACATAGCTCTTTGAAATAAATATTTTTAACAGAAGGCACTTGCAAAGGAGCAGTTACAGAAAGAGCTATCTGAACTGTGCTCTCTATTACTATACAAGCCATAAAAATTCCTGGAAGACAGAAGCCTTTCCTGGACCAACACAAGAAGATAACCCCTGTCACCAGTGACTGAGAATTGATGCTCCAAAGGATCTGTATAAACTTACTAAAGTAACTTTCATCCTCCAGCAGTTTTCTGCCCCTCCATATATTTCATAATGATGCTCCTGGAATTTACTGCCTGTAACCCAAACCCTTTTGTCTTTTATCATTCTTTGTCTAAAAATATATAAAAGCTTCCTGCTTTAGTCATTTCTTTGGGTGGTCACTGGGTTGTGAATGCTTCTATGTATATGTAAAAATTAATAAAACTTGTATGCCTTCCTCCTCTTAGTCTATCTTGTATTAATTTGGCTTCTAGACCCAATGAAGAACTAAGATGGATCAAAGCAATCTATAACTCTCCCTACATAAATATATGTTATATTGTAGGAACTAAGCACAGTCATTTAAAAACATAAATGATGCATGGTTTTGAGAAATGTCCCGTAGATCTATATCTCCCATAGACAGGAGAAAGGGAGAATAAAGCCACAGATTCTGAAAATTGTCCTCTCACTTTCCTTCTGACCCTACTGAAACATATCCAGATGCATAAACAGGCACACACACATATGAATATACACGCACCACATATGGACACACTTCACAGCTTTCCATTACAGTCTTATTCAAACACAAAGATGTCCAAATAGTTAGGAAAGGTCTTTTGAAGAAAGCCCTACCATTTTGAAATTTACCAAGTCTTGGCTGCCAAGTTGCAATTGCCTGTTGAGCCATTGTGCAGCAAAAATGGTATTCAGACTCCCAAATGCTGCCTCTCTGCGAAGGCTGCCAGTCACCATGTGACAACAGCAGCATTGAAGCTAAGGGGCAAATAAACCAGCAATTACCAAAGCAGGGAATGGCCAGAAATAGGAAACACAAACAAAGCCAAGCCTGAGAAGCAGGGCTTACAACCTAGAAGTCAGCAGGTGTTGGCATTCAGGAGAAAGTCTGCTTCCATGCACTTCATAAACTAAATAGTAACAGAAAACCTGAATAAAAACCTGCCTGACAGATTGGGTAGGGGCAGAATTGGGATGGAGCTGCAATCGCAGAACCCAATACCCTAGAATCCCTACTGCATTTCTTTGGAAAAATCTTAATAAATGTCTGCTTTTAAAGCAAAAGGTATGGTGATCTTCAAAATCGCCATTGTTCACATTTTAGCTCCTGTTTCTCAGCTCACTGTGAAGTGGGCCCTCAGTTGACAGCTCCTGAGGATATACATCCTGATTGGAGGGCTCCAGTAAAGGTCAGTGCCATGGCCTCCTTCAGGGCAGAGTAGACCTGTGGAAGCGTAATCTGCAATCACAAAGCTGCAGCCCCATGTAAGAACCAGTAATCATAAAGAGACAGTAAAATACTCAGGTCAAAATTTGGTGTTCTGGACTCATGCAAACTCAAGTTCCAATCCTACATCCAGGGCTACCTTTCTAAACAGCAGACTGAGAAAAATAATAATCATTTCCTCTAAACAACTGCTCTGAAGATTAAAGCAATTAGACTCTAGAGCATAATGAGAGCTCAAAAAATGCTGGTGGCTCTTATTCAAAGAATGGCAAATCCCTTAGGTTTATTTTAGGTTTATTTTACACACACAGATGCTCTAGTATTTCTTTTATATTTCTATATTTCAGTAAATGTTTTTAGACTTGGAAGCAGTCTGGAGCAAGTAATCTGTTAAACAGATCATATTTTGATGTGAAAAGCTATTTGTATTTTTAAGGGAACATCTGAAAATGAAATTCTTAACACAATGAAGATATAGCGATAAAACCTTGGATAAAATTTGTCATTGAATTGAAAGTAATAGCTGAAGACATGGTAACTTATGGTCATATTTTTCAGAGATATCTCCAAGGAATTTTCTACATTTTGAAGGTTTCACAAATGCTTAGAATCCTGGAGGGGTTAAAAAAGAAACTGAGTATGTGAAGAAGAAAATAAGGAATTTTCGTCCTATATAGAATAATGTAGTTTATTCCCAGAGGGGCACTAGTTGACACATGGCAAACATTTCTCCTTAATTTCTTTCTTCTTTCTATTTTCTTGGAATTCCAGATATTACAAAATTCACTGAGCAACTGTGGCATTTGAATATTTCCAGCTGAGACTTTCTTACAACTCAATTATTTAGAGTTACAAAAACAGTTTTTTCTGACAACTGAATAAATTACTTTTGTCCATTCCTCAGGACAATATATGTTATTTTTGTAAGCTGCGAAAAAAAAATGAAAATGAAAATTACCTTGCCACCCTTGAAGGTTTACCTTTTCCATGTATTACTAACATATCACAAAATAAAGAAAAAGTACTTTTCTTTTTTTTTTTTTTTGGTACCAGGGATCGAACTCAGGACCTAGCACTTACGAGGCAAGCGTCAGAACCACTGAGCTAAATCCCCAGCCCCTAGTACTTTTCTATCTTGCTAACTCCACTTTTTAAAAAATTGGCAGACATATACATCATGTATCTGTATTTAAATTAGTAAATAAATATTCTTCTCAAATATTTGCTATTTCTATGTATGAGGGTACATTACAAATTTTCACACATCATGAAGCTGCTAATCTGTAGATTTTAAACAGTATTTGATTGCTTAACTGTAATATATAAACATATATTGTGTATAATATAAATAAAATAACAAAAATTGATACCCTAAAATTATAGAGCCTTTAAAGGTATTTTACTTATTGTCCACTTGTGCCAGTACAATTAAAATCTTGTTTAAAAAATATGATGTATTCATATAAAAATAATGCACAACAGTGTGTGAATGTGTGTGGTATGTGATGTGCATCTGTGTAGGTGTGCGTGCAAATGTGTGCGCATCTGAAATGGATGAACTAGTGCAACAGGAATTCAGACTTTGGAAGACAGGCTAGGAGTAACTCTAAAAGACCCATTCCAGGATTTGTCCCACAATGATGGAGCTTGGAATACAACGAAATACCCATGATTATGATATTTTACATGTATGTGTAAAATTAATCAGCTAAGTTAATCAAAGAAAATTTTACTAGGTGCTCCCAATTTAATTCCAGATGCCTCTGAAAGTATAGTTTCTTTGCTTCAGACAGAAGAGACAGTCAGAGAGACTCAGAGCATAGGAAGGATGTGATGGGCTTTGACTAGCTGTCAAGATGTGGGGGACCGCCCGCCATGACAGGCAGAAGACCCACAGCAGCTAAGAATGCTGAACACCAGTCAGTTAGGGAGCAGAAACCTCAGCCCTCAACTGCAGAAGCAGAATCCTGCCAGTGACCTGAATGCAGCTGGACAGAGACATACCCAGGACTCCAGGCAGGAGCCCAGCAACTGACACCACAGTGAGAGCTGGTCGGACCTTGGGTCCACAGAGTGTGATCTAACATGTGGGCTTTGTCATAAGCCACTACACTTGTGGGCACGTGGCTTTGCTACAATAAGAAAACGAGTACAGAGGGATGAGAATAGCTCGAATTATATAAATGCCTGACAACATCACAATATCAACCTGTATGTTAATCTTGTGTGAATGTTAGAAATCACCCATTTTTTTGTTAAGCTCTATTTTTCATTCTTGCTCTTAAACAATCTTTCCTTGTCCTCCATCTCCAGCCATAGCTGCTAAGACCCAAAAGCTTCCCCTTGTCCTGGGGGGAAGCTATTCTCGGGACAGAGACAAGAAGGGGTCTAAGGCCTGGCTTCCTCTGCAAACTAGCTTCATGTCACTTAACATAGAGTGCCTCATTTTACCCAGGGAATAATAATAGTATCACAAGGAACTATGAGAAAAATTAAATTTATGCAAAGCATTTACAAAGGTATTTCGTAAATGTTCAATAAGCCTTAGCCGTTCTCTTTGTGATTCCAGGCTGTTTCGGCCTTATATCCTAGAGGATTTAACAACAACAAAATAGAGTCCATAGAAACCTGGATAATTTACTAAAGGAACCCAAGAATGCAGCTATAAGGTAGCAAAGGGGCATTTACTTTGGAGTCAGAGTTATGAGTTCCACTTTGCGCTTACGTTAGTCACCCAACATCTATTTCCAGTGATAATAACTGCTTTATCGGACACAGGATTTTTAGAAAAGTGAAAAACAAGACTCTTACATCCACATCCATAAAGCAAAAATAAAGAGCATGGGATGTTAAAATATTGCTCTAATAAATTATATACTACCCATGTAGTATATAAACACCATCAGCATCAAATATTTATAGAAGCAAATATTACTAAATAGATTAATCTTCAAGGTGATAGCAAGTATGTTAAATCACACTGCCTCAGTCATTTTGCAATCACCTGTATAAAATCCATAATAGTTACTTAACTTGAAAATCAGTATAAAATATAAAATACACAATAATTCTTTCTGATAGAGAAAAATCTATTTAGATAAAGTGTTCGGAATGTCAGGGTCCAAACTTCATGCAGTGGTCTAGAGGGATAGCAGGAAGAAATTAAAATTTTAATCAGAACATGACAGTACATGGTTGAAATTGCTTAAAGGAAAAAATAAGAACCAAGATCCATCATGTACAGGTACCAGCACCCAGTGATAAATGTAAACGTACTGTGTACCTAAAAGGTACCAATGAAAGAATTCCTAAAAACCAGGTTCTCTACATGAACTGCAAATAGGTACAAATAAAATCTAGTTTTTTTTTTAAAAAAAAAAAGGATAAATCAAGCTGATAAGGTGGAAAGATCGCAATCGCAAGTTGCAGTCACACAAGTGGAAGAAGAGAGGAAAAGGGAAATAGCAGCATTGAAATAATTTCCTGGCTAAAGCAAAATAACTGCCTCTCTTTAAAATATTCATTCAAGATAGATTGTTTTTTGTTACTCTGAGGGAAGAAGCTGTGGTCTGGAATTCTACTGCTCTCCTTTTTATCATCAGACTTACTTAATAGCCAATCAAAGATTTAAAGGGTTTCGTTGAATACCCTGTAGTCTTTGAGCCTTCCAAAATAATGAGCAAATTAAGAATGCATGGTACCCAGTCAGAAATAAGATCTTTTATAGTCAAATGTCTATCATGAAGCAATGCATCTGAAAACCAACAAGAAAATCAATTTTAAAACTTGCTCTGATGTTTATGTTAAAAATGTGCTAAGCACCTCCATTAAATGCCATAAATAAATGAGAAGACAATATCAAAATCAATTTGTCCTGGATATAACCAAAATGAACATTTAAGTAGTACTTACTAGACATCGGCCACTGTTGTCATAGTTACTTAACTACCTATCCACCTATCCATATCTGTATAAGCAGATAAGTCAAGACAATCCTCAGTGATTTTTTTTTTCTGATTTATGGACATAAAAACTATAGTTGTGCTATGACTAGCAAACCATGCTCTACCTAGATGTATTTTTTAAAACCTCTTTCAATGAAGAAGGTGTAGTGACGGCAGAGTTAGCTCTGTGCTGGGCTGAGATCCAGGGAAGCTGGCAGACCCTGGTACCTCTGCCTTTGCTGTTTTTTAGGTGCATCTTTGCAAAACTGCTGTCTTACCCTCACCTGCTCGTCTTGCCCAGGTATAGAGATGCTCTGTTTAGAACCTCCAAACAATCTTTCCAGCATGCTGTCCTCAGTTTGTGCTTGATGGCAACCGACAAAGATGAACTCAGTTATGTTGACAAGCATTCAAAACAGCAGACCCAGAGAAACGTAAATGTAATCTCCTGCAAAAGTCAGGTTTCATTGTGTACCGAAGATGCAATTTCTATTTTGATAAATATTCAATTTAAACACTCAAATCAGAAAATCTAATAAAATATAAATAGAACTTCCTATAGAAGCCAAAGAGAAAACTTTTGTTATCAAAAAATTAAATGATGGCCTGGGGATTTAGCTCAGTGGTTTCGCCGCCTGCTGCGCAAGCGCAAGGACCCGAGTTCAATCCCCGGTACCAAAAAAAAAAAAAAAAAAAAAAAGATTTAAATGATGAGCAACAGCAGAAATAATCAAAGCTGTCACCCACCAGGCTGTGTCTAGCAAACAACTTGGGCTTTCTGTGCCCATTAACCTGCTGTCCTGAGTTTGCCCTGTCACACATATATAGAAACCTCATTTCTCAAAGAAATGATTAACAAACTTACAACAGCACATGTACTAAGCTCTTTAACATCAACAAAGCAAATAGATTTGAATATACACATTTGATTTTTGCAATCATAAATAGAAAATTTTCATGAACTAGCTGTAAAATTGTAAGCTGATTATATTATAGAAGTTTTAAGATCCTGAATTTCTTCATGGCTTTGCTTCCAAAAATTCTGGGTAAATTTGAATGTTAACAGGTCACCACTGGTCACTGAGTTAAAGGGGTTAATTTCAGAACAGGTCCTTCAAAATATAAAATTAAGACCCTTGGAAAATTGATAGATGAGATTTAATAAGCTATTTGTAATTACTTGTATGTGATCAATAGTTTATTGACAATTTTTAAAATATTAAGCCATCTGTATTAGCTAATTATGTTCACCTGGCCAATGAATATACATTGATATTGGTTATGCAATAGACAGGTACATTACATGATATTACCTAATACATACATTATAGTGGGGAGAGACAGATGTCAAATAAATTTAAAAATTCAGTAATAAAATATATGAGAAGTACTTGGTCATGGTGGTGCATTCCTTTATTCCAGTAATCTGGGAAGCTGAGTCAGGAGGATAGTGAGTTCAAGCCAAGCCTGGGCTACTCAATTTAGTGAGACCTTGTCTCAAAATTACAAATAGTGAAAGGGAGGGAGGGAGGGGGGGAGGGAGAGAGAGAGAGAAATGGAGTAGGCAAAAATGAACTAGGAGGTAGTTCCAAGATCCCTTCTAGTTGAAACATTGAAAACTCAAGCAGTAATTGTCAGAATCAACTTCACAAGAACTCTGGAAAATAGAGATTTACAGCAATGAAGTAGATGCTGAATCAAGAAAAAAGACAATTTCCAAGTGGCAAGAAAGCTCTCTGGCATTTTTACTTGCCACTGCCATACCCCTCTCCTGGGTTTAAAGGCAGTTTTGAAGGCAGCAGCCCACATGCTCCGTGTGGAACCCTGCAGCCTGGTTCTGGAGGGAGCAGGGAAGACATTATTTGGAGAGAAATCTCAAAGCAATTATCTGTTCTCATCTGTATGGGGCAACATGAAGGACAGCAGGTGCTCACCCTGATCACATATGAATAATATTCCACTGTATATGACATACCACATTTTTCCATTCCTCTACTGGTGGGCACTTAAATTGATCCCATGTTTAGCTACTATGAATTATACAACAGTAAATGGGGGAGTGCAGATGTCTCTTCAACATATTGATTTCAGTTCAATCTGGAAGTATATTATACCCAGTAGTGGAATGTAATCATATGCTAATTCTATTTTCAGTTTTCTGAGAAACCTCCATACTGTTTTCCATAAGGTCTATATTAAATTACATCATAAATAAAATTATTTATCTATCAAAAACAAAACTTAAAACAAATAAAATAAATTACAAGAATAGAAAATATCATGTTTGATGGGACCCTTGAAAAAAGTGAAGGAGAAAGCCATGCCAGCATCTAAAGATGGAGTAGTCTGGTACAGATAGCAAACACACATGTATAAAGGCATATTTGACATAGCAAATAAATAAAATGGAGCCTAAGGTGGCACCAGCAGAGTACAGGAAGCTGGGAGTCTGGCAGATGATGTCAGAAAAGTGCCAGAGGCTCAGGTTGTGATCAGTGACATAGGCCATGGTGACAACTTGGATCTGCAATAGATGAGAATCCATAGGTATTAGTAAAGGGTCTCCAGGATAACAGAACCAATAGGAGATACATAGAGATATATAAAAGAAGAGTTTTACCAAGGAATTGACTCACACAGTTATGAAGGCCAAGAATTCCCATAAGCTGTTCAGGACAAGCTGGAGACTCAGGAAAGCCAGCATAATTCAAAGACTCAAGACCCTGAGGGTGTAGATTCCAATTCAAGTTTGAGGGCCTGAGAATCAGGAGAGCTGAGGCAGACTGACATGCCAGCTCAGTACTCAGGCAGAGTATCAACTCCCTCTGTCTTTGTGCTATTCAGGCCATCAACAGATTAGATGACTTCCACTCACACCAGGGAGGGCAGGCACCTGCTCGACTCAGTTCTCCAATCCAAATGCTAATCTCTTCTAGAAATACTTCCATGGACACATCTAGAAATAATGTTTTTCCAGCTATCTGGGTATACTGTAGAGGAGTCAAGTTGATAAACCTACAAACAATCAACAAATGGGATCTCTTATTAAAAAGCTTCTGCACAGCAAGAGAAACCACCACCAGTGTGAAGAGACAACCCACAATACGGGAAAAAATCTTCACCTGCTCTTCCTCAGACAAAGGTCTACTATCTCAAATCTACAAAGAACTTAAAAAGATCAGACCTCCCAAAGTTAAAGACCCAATCCAAAAATGGGCATCTGAAATGAACAGATATTTCTCAGACAAAGAAGTAGAAATAGCAAATAAATACATGAAAAAATGTTCAACATCACTGGTCATTCGAGAGCTGCAAATGAAAACAACACTGAGATTCCGCTTCACTCCAGAAAGAATGGCTGCTATCATGAAATCAACCAATAACAAATGCTGGCAGGGCTGTGGGGAAAGAGGAACCCTTCTCCACTGCTGGTGGGAGTGCAGACTGGTGCAACCACTGTGGGAATCAGTATGGAGATACCTCAAAGAACTAGGACTGGAAGTCCCATTTGACCCCGCTATTCCACTGCTGGGGATCTTCCCCAAAGAATTAAAAGAATCATACCACAGTGATATATGTGCACCCATGTTCATAGCAGCACAGTTTGTGATAGCTAAAACTTGGAAACAGCCCAAATGCCCATCAACTGGAGACTGGATAAAGAAAATGTGGTTTTTTCATAAAATGGAGTACTACTCAGCCATAAAAAATGAGAAATTAGAGATATTTATAGCTAAGTGGATGCACATTGAGGCAATACTCTTCAGTGAAATAAATAGGACACTCATGTGTAAATACCGAATAGTTTCTCTGGTGTGAGAAACTGAAAGTGTAAATAAGGACTAAATGTATAATAGGTAATGTGAAATAGGAAGAAAAGGGGCAAAGGGGAAGGAAGTGGGAGGGCTAGGGGAAAGCATAGAAAGGAATGGGATTAATATGAGAAAATGGAAAAATAGGAACAAAATCTTTGTAAATAGGGAGGAATGGAGGGGTTGAAGGGAGGGCTGGGCAAGGGTGAAAAATAAGAACCAAGAGAGACTATGTAAAGGTGCAAATTTCCAATGATGAGTGTCATTATATTGTATACCTAAAATGTTCCAATGGTTAGAATGAATAATCGATAATGTAAAATACGAAGAAAAGGTCCAAAGGGGTAGGGGTAGTGGGAGGGGCAGGGGAAAGGAAAGAAGGGAAAGGAAAAAATGATGAGAAATGGAAAAAATGGAAATAAATAAAGTCTTTGTAAATAGGGAAGGGTGGAGGGGGTGAAGGGAGGGCTAGGAATGGGGAAAAAATAAGAACCAAGATGCATCATGTAAAGGTACAATTCCCAATGAGAAATGTAATTGTGCTGTATACCTACAATGTACCAATAAAAGAATTTAATACAAAAAAAAAGATAAACTTAACCACCATACTATAAATCATATTGAAAAAGTGATTTAAATGATATGAAAGGATTAATCTTGAAAGGATTAGAATGCCTGCTTTGAAAACAATCAAATGAAGAGACAGGGAGATGTTTTAAGGAAGTAAAAAGGACAAGGAACTGGAGTGAAAATGATAGCAATGAGGTCGTGAATCATATCGGATTTCAAATATCTGGGGGTTCCCCCTTGTCCACAGGGAATACATTACAACACCCCCAGTAGATACCTGAAACTTCAGAAAAAAAGCTAAAAACAGCTATTTATAAATTTTTTTTACAAAGGAGTCGAACACCCTCACTGGAGGAAAGATAGCCTCTTTAATAAATGGTGCTGGAAAAATTGGGTTTCAACTTGCCAAAGATTAAAACCAGACCCATATCTCTCACAATGCCCTAAACTAAAATTGAAATGGATCAAAGATCTAAATATTAAAACAGAAACACTAAACCCTAAACTGACTGGAAGAAAGGTTAGGTAGCATTCTTGAAGACATTGGCATAGGAAAAGACTTTATGAACAAAATCTCAGTTACACTTGAATTAGCACAGAAAATCAACAACTGGAATCTCATCTTATTAAAAAGCTTCTACACAGCAAGAGAAACCACCAACAGTGTGAAGAGACAACTCACAATGTGGAAAAAAATTTTTACCAGATGTTCCTCAGACAAAGGTCTACTATCTAGAATATATAAAGAACTTTAAAAAATCAGACCTCCAAAATTTAAATACCCAATTCAAAAATAGGCATCTGAAATGAACAGACATTTCTCAGAGAAAGAAGTAGAAACAACAAATAAACATATGAAAAAATGTTCAACATCACTGGTCATTTGCGAGAATCAAATGAAAACAGTGCTGAGATTCCACCTCACCCCAGAAATAATGGCTGCTATCATGAAATCAACCAATAACAGATGCTGGCAGGGCCAGGGAGAAAAAGGAAGCCTTCTCCACTGTTTTTTGTTTGTTTGTTTTGTTTTGTTTGGTACCAGGGATCGAACTCAGGTCCTTGCGCTTGCACAGCAGGTGACGAAACCACTGAGCTAAATCCCCGGCCCCCTGCTCCACTGCTGGTGGGAGTGTAGACTGGTGCAAGCACTGTGGAAATCAGTGTGGAGATTACTCAAAGGTCTCATTTGACCCAGCTATTCCCCTGCTTCGTATCTCCCTAAAAGAACTAAAAGCATCATACCACAGTGATATATGTGCTCCCATGTTTATAGTGGCTCCGTTTGTAATAGCTAAATCTTGGAAACAGCCCAAATCTCCACCAACTGGAGACTGGATAAAGAAGATGTGGGTGCACATATTTGAAATGGGAAGAAAGGGTCCAAAGGGGTAGGGGTGGTGGGAGAGGAAGGGGAAAGGAAAGAAGGGAAAGGAAAAATTATGAGAAAAGAAAAAAATGGAAACGAAGTCTACGTAAATAGGAAAGGGTGGAAGGGGTGAAGGGCGCACAGGTAATGGGGAAAAAATAAGAACCAAGATACATCATGTACAGGTACAAGTACTCAATGATAAATGTAAACATATTGTGTACCTAAAATGTACCAATAAAAGAATTTAAGCAAAAAAATATAAGAACCAAGATATATCATGTACAGGTACAAATTCCCAATGTTGAATGTGATCATAATTTATACCTAAAATGTATCGATAAACTTACTAAATATATATAATTTTATATTTTATATATATATGTGTATATATATTGACTGATGGATGGGTAGTGTATACAATGTGGAGCACAAGACCAAGGAGTGATTCATGGTCTAGGCAGGACAGAACAAGATTCTATAAGAGTTAATTGTCCAGTTGTACAAGATGCACCATAGGCTGAAAATGGGGAAATTAACAAGAGGAACAAATTTAGTTAAAGATATAAATCAAAAGTTTTATATTTGTACATATAGAACTCAAGATGCCCACTAGATATTTCATAGACAGCTACATAAAATTATAGTTCAAAGAAATCATAATAAAGATACAGACTTGGGGGTCATGGTGTTTAAAACCAGGGGATTAAAAATGCACCTCAGAAGTGAGTGTATATAAAGAAGGGAGGGCTGAATGCTGAGACTTGAGGAATTATGGCATAAAGGCCAGTAAGAGGAGAGAAAGCCAAGCAGGAAACAAGAACATCCATCCAATCAGGATGAAATCAAGGAAAGGGTGTTAAGATGGAATAAACTATTTTCTCCCCAGATCCAAATGCTAAAGACCTGATCTTGAATGGGGCTATAGTTGTAGATAGAACCTTTCAGAAGGTATTTGAGGTTAACTGAAATTATGAAAGTGAAGTCCTAATCTAATAAATCCATTGTTTTTCAAAGAAGAGAGAGAACAGGATGTGTACACAGACAGGAAAAAGAAAAAGGAAAAAAATTCCAGTGAGGACACAGGAAGAAGGCAACCGACCATCTGCAAGCCAAGGAGAGAAAACTCAGTAGAAGCCAATCCTGCCAACAATTTGATCTTGGACTTTCAGCTCCAGAACTGTGAGAACATAAGTTTCTGTGGTGTGGTGTTTCGTTATGGGTGCCCAAGCGAACGTAAGTGGTAAGTCAGAGCCCAGTTAAAGAGAGTTTATCCAAAGCAAAATAATTCATCACCCTAGTCAAATATCCTTGACAGGTCAAGCAGCATGAACACTGAAGAATGGCCATTGGGTTAGGCAACTTCATTGTGGACACTGACTATCTTAAGAATAGGTTTTTTGTTTGTTTGTTTGTTTGTATGTTTTGCTGTGCACGTGTTTGCTTTGTTTCTTGTTGTTTTAATCAGTGGGGGAAGGAGCTAACCCAGTGTCTAGTGCCTGCTAGGCAAGGGCTCTACCACGAACTACGGTCCCAGACTGCCCCACTGTAAAACAAGCACTTTTAATGAATTAAAAGCGTTACACACTAATTTGAGTAGGTTTATGAGAGAAAGGGAGAAGCACATACATAATTAGATGGTACCAGAGAGACTGGGAGACAACTGGAGAGAAAGAAAGAGATGCTGGGTCAAGGGAATTGTATTTCTTAATATTACAGAAATTATAGAATGCCTCTGTGTGTGAATTATACAATAAAATGGGACAAACTCGTGATTCCGAAGAGATATGAAGCAAGTGCAAGACTGCGCCAGTAACTAAAATAGAAGGGATATGACCTAGGCCAAAGGGGGCTTAGAAAGGAGTCCAGAGAGTTTATCGAGGTTAGCAGAAGCGAAGAATGGGTGGTTGACTTGGGAGTACAAATGTATGTTAATATTAGAGCCCTTGAAAACATGGATACATTGTAAAAATGATGTAATGTACTTTTAAGAGAATCGCTGGTTCATGGGTCTTTTTGCCCCTTTGGAGCCTCCTTCTGAGACCAGTCAGGATGCATCTACCAGTAAACAGGGTCCCTAACTTCAGTCACCTAAATTAAAACTAAGTCAACTGATGAGACTCTAAGGAGATTTTACTGCCCAGTAAAGTTGATGCCTTATAGCTAAGAAATATCTATCTGTGCCTACCAGGAAAGGGGCTTTGCACACTGTTTTTATAAAGCCACAATTTTCCCTGACACCCACCCTAGAAATTTCTATTTGTAGCCAGTAGCAAAATGCCAACTGCCGACAATCATAGGGCAAAGGGCATAACTGAAAGAAGGAAGTGTAGAGGACTTGTCAGGGAAGGTGGAAGATTAGAACTCTGCTGCTAAAACCTCACCTGACTGTTACAAGAGTCCCAACCCCAGATAGTGAGGAGCTACACTGTTACTGTGCATTTTGCAAGTCTTTCTGAAAGTATAGCACTTGCACATTTATGTACTGTAGGAAAATGTGGCAGTCGTCATTTCAGATGCGAAGGTTAAAATTCCTTCCAATTACATAGAGCCTGGAGTTTATGCGCAGCAGTATGAAAAAGTTAGGAACACAAACTCTGAAGCCAGGGCACCTGGGTCTGGTAAGGCTTGGCCACTTCGAGTTTTTGCAATGTTGACCATTTGGCCGGTTTCTCTGCGCTTCAGCTTCCTCAGCTGTAAAATAAGGGTCCTGTGGGTGCTTCACAGAGTGTATTAAATGAGTAAATAGATAAAAAGCAGTTGGAAGGGATTCTCCATAATATTGATTTTATTTACCTTTATCTTTATTACATATTAAGTACTGCTAGATACAAAGAAGGAAGTCAACAATATCAGCTCTTTATCTTTCACCTATCATCAAGAGAGGCACAGTCAATATTTAATATTGTATTCTTAGACGGTATGATGTCTTATGTCATATGTTTCCTTTTATAGCACTTTCCAAAATCTATAAAATGCAGGCTTTTCCATGTGTTATTATTTCTTTTGCACTCAAAATTAGTGGTTTTTTAAATACATGTTACCTTCATAATGCAACTACTGTTAGGCTATTCCTATAGCACCAGTAACAACTAATAAATAATAAACTTTTACCTTTTAGTAGTAGGCTGAATGTCAAGTCTAATTCCTGGAATTTTTAAATGTTTCCAGGTAGGAAAAAAAGGTCTTTCAGTGATATGATTAAAGGTTGTAATGGGAAGTTATCTTGCCTTATCTGAGTAGACACTAAGTCCAGTCACAAGTGTCCTTAAAAGAGAGAGAGACAAAGAGATTTACATACACACAGAAGAGAAGACAAACTGAAAAGAGAAATTGAGGCCAACACTGGAATGATGTGGCCACCAGGCAAAGAGCAGGAAGGAGCAGATGGTAAAGGAACAAGGTAGAGATTCTCCCCCAGAGTCTCGGGAGAGATTCAGTCCTGCCAACATCTTCAGCTCAAGCTTCTTACTGCTAGAACTGTGAAAAAATTAATTTCTTTTTATTTAAAACATCAAGGGATTTGGGTCATTTTTTACATATTTGTGTATTTGCTGATGGTGGAATTGAACCATGACCTTATGTATGCTAAGCACATTTTCTACCACTAAGCTACATACTCAGGCCTTACTCTCTTATTTTTGATTAAACATATTGACTTGAGAAAATTATCATTATTGATCTGCTTCACAGATAAAACATTCCTTGGAAGGTGATAATGTAGTTGGAAACCTTTGAGTTCTTTCCACAGGAGTACTGAACCTTAGATCCCACTTCCTTATACAGAACAAAATAGTGATAGAGACAAGAGACTGAGAATAGTATTCAAAATTTGATCCTCTCTAGGTATAGATTTACAAAAAGAGCACAGCAGATTTTACAAAGATCTTATAGTAAACTATTTATTTCCTGAAAGCTCTCTCTGCCCTGTTTAGAATTTTCCAACCAGCTCTCTAGTTGCCCACAAACATTTCTGCCATTAGCCACTGCAAAGATTTGAAAAATTGAAATCAAGACCACTTAACTCTGCTTTATTCTCCTGATGTGATTTTCATTTGCAGAGAAATTCATTAGGAAAAGACCAGCCAGAGATAAGAGAGTATGCACTCTTAGGTGCCTTTCTGTGACCATTTTCCAATTGTCTATCACTGCATTCAGTACTCTTCCTGATTGCTAGAGGAAATTACACTATGAGAACCACATTTGGGGTCAGAATGAGTCAATAGACAGAATAATTGGTCTCACGTTGAGGAAGGTGAGTGCAATTTATGCTACAGTGTCAAAGTTGTGGAGATAAATTACTCTATTAACCACTAATGATGAGGTTAATTGTTGAGCAACAAAAGAATAATGCATTTACTTTGTAATTCTGTAAAAGCAGAAACAAAACTATCACTTATTTGTAGTTTGCCACAAATCAATCACTGCCTTGTTATGTGCCAGTGGCTTCTCCAACCAGTCTTTCCAAAAGAAAAAAATGTCTAGCTAGCATCACATGCTGTGCCCTAAAGCTCTATAAGAGTTGGAAAGAAAACTTCTTTATTTCTAAAGGGCATGATTATGTATATATAAAATTCAAAAGGTTTTTAAGCAAACAGCACTAACATGGATTTTTAACAAGGTCACTGGATACAATGTCAATATACAAACATCTGTTGTATTTTATATACTACAGTAGTAGAAACGAAGAAAAAGATTTAACTCCCTTTAAGAGTACTATTTCTTAGAGAGACATCCTACAATATACTTGACCAGTGCACTTCACAATTTCCAAGGTCACCAAATACCAGAAAATTCTCAAAAACTATCACAACCGAAAGGAACTTATAGAAACATGACAACTAAATACATGCACTCCTAGAGCAGAGAAAAGAGTTTATGTTAAAACTGACAAGGTTTGAAAACTCAATGAGCTTTAGTATGTAATAAAGTATCAGTTTTGTTTCATTGATTGTAAGTTGAAAATTCACTCAAAATGAAAATTTAGCATATGTAAAAACTTTAAACTACACCCATAATTATCCAAAGAAAATATCTGTTTAATATTTTCATAAACTTGGTTCAGGGAAAGCTTTTCTAATTATGGTTCAAAAGTTAAAAGGCAAAAAAGAAGGAATTATATTTTTTTTCTGTATTGGGAATCAAACCCTGGGCAGGCAAGCATTCTACCACTGAGTTACATCTACAGCCCTAGGATGAATATATTTATGTAAAATTTACAAACAAAAACTCTTTTATAGCACACAACAAAATATGTTAGGCAAAGGTAAAAGACAAATGAAGCTATAGAAGGGTAAATTTGTAGTATACATCACAGATAAACTATCAATCTCACTAAAATAAAAGCTAAGGTAATTAAAATCCTAATAAAAAGACCACTGACATGAACAGACAGTACGCACAAAAAATAAACAAATAGCCTTTAAGCAAATGAAAGATTTTTACATTTCATTCACAATATGAAAATGCATATTACAGCTATGCTGAGATATCATTTCTTAACTATTAGATCAGCAAAAATAATTACATTTTTAATCAATTTTATTGGTACATTTAAGGTATACAATATAATGACATGCATCATTGGAAATTTGCACCTTTACATGATCTATCTTGGTTCTTACTTTTCCCCCTTCCCCTGTCCTCCCTTCAACCTCTCCACCCTTCTCTATATACAAAGACTTTGTTTCCATTTTTTATTTTTCTCATATTAATTCCATTCCCTTCTTTCTCTTCCCCTACCCCTCCCACTTCCCCTTCCCCTTTGCACCTTTTCTTTCTATTACACATTATCTATTATACCTTTTAGTCCTTATTCACACTTTCAGTTTCTCACAGTAGAGCAACTATTTGGCATTTACACACGTGTGTCCTATTTATTTCACTTAAGAATATTGCCTCAATGTGCATCCATTTAGCTGTAATAAATGTCTCTAGCTTCTTGTTCTTTATGGCTGAGTAGTACTCCATCTTATTTTTTAAAAACCACATTTTCTTTATCCAGTCTCCAGTTGATGGGCATTTGGGCTGTTTCCAAGCTTTAGCTATCACAAACTGTGCTGCTATGAACATGGGTGCACATATATCACTGTGGTATGATTCTTTTAATTCTTTGGGGAAGATACCCAGCAAGGGAATAGCTGGGTCAAATGGGACCTCTAGCCCTAGTTCTTTGAGGTATCTCCATACTGATTTCCACAGTGGTTGCACCAGTCTGCACTCCCACCAACAATGAAAAAGGGTTCCATTCTCCCCCCACCCAAGCCAGCATTTGTTATTGGTTGATTTCTTGTTAGCACCCATTCTTTCTGGTGTGAGGTGAAATCTCAGTGTTGTTTTCATCTGCATCTCTCTAATGACCAGTGATGAAAACTTTTTCATATATTTACTTGCTGCTTTTACTTCTTTGTCTGAGAAATATCTGTTCATTTCAGATGCCAATTTTTGAATTGGGTCTATGAATTTGGGGAGTCTAATTTTTTTCAGTTCTTTATATATTCTAGATAGTAGTTCTTTCTCTAAGGTACAGCTGCTAAAAAAATTTTCGCACATGGTAGGTTGTCTCTTAGTTCTGTTGATGGTTTCTCTTGCAGTGCAGAAACTTTTTAGTAAGATGAGATCCCAGTTGTTGATTCTTTGTGCTAGTTCCTGTGCTACTGAGGTTTTGTTCATAAAGTCTTCTCCTATGCCAATGTCTTCAAGAGTTCTGCCTAACTTAGGGAAGAACATTTTAGTGGTAATTGGTATAAATAGTTCTAAAACTATTTTCTTAAATATACAAAATGAATAAGTGCATTGCTATTACTGGAAACCAAGGTTCTCACTATCAAAAAGAATGTGCAAATGTGAAACCAGGGAAAAGGTACAAAGGAAAAACCATGCGGTGTCAGATTTGAATTGGCAGGGTCAATATAGGGTTGTGGGGTGTTATACATTCAATGCCCCAGATTTGGGTTTCTCAATATTATTTATGTCCAAAAGAAACATAGATTACTTAGCTGTTTCTAGAGCTGTGGCAAAGTGAACTTGGCCCATTGTGGGTCAAAGAGTAAGAAATGTTATAAAGCTAACAGGAATGTGACTAAAAAAGCACAGAGCTATCAAAAATGTTTCTATGGTAAAATCTGGAATGATCCAAGCTTGAAAAATAATAATAGCACTACAACACTCAGAAGACCTTGGGTTTTAACATTTTTAGCATGAGTTAAATTATACTGTTATGTACTGATTAAATTTAATTGAAATATCCCCAACTAGAAAGATTAATATTTTAAATGTTGGATTTTTATATTACTTTTAGAATCCTAGTATTTAAAAAGTGTAATTATGCCACATATTTTTTTTACATGGTGTGCAAAATATATTGATTGAAAATTCAAGGGTCACTGTAGAAAGAAACATTTTGATCACTGATCTGCCTTAAAAATGCCAATGACAATGAGGGTAGTCCAATAAAATAAATCATCCCACCCCAGTAATCCATAGAACAGGTTATATTTGACATAAGACATGTTACATGTTATGTAAAACAAATTTTATAATGTCTTTAGTCTCAGAAAAAAATTATTATTTTATTGGAAAAAATAATAGCAGTAGCAAATTATAACATTCAATGGGGAAAAAAATTCATGAGCACATAATGATACTAAAATTAATGAAAAAGAAATTTGCAGAGTAGAATGTCAATCAAAAATGCAAAAGGGGATCAAGATAATCTTCAAGGAGCCCTGGAACTGTCAGATAGTTATGAGCTCCAGAAGATAGAGGAGAAGTGAATGACAGAGGGCCTCTCTGAGGCTCCTCAATGAAAATTGAAGCCCTCTAGGAAAGTGAAAAAAATCTCTGCAATACAGGAACACTGGACCACCATGGTTGGTAAGTTGGTGGGATCAGCAACTCCCATAGGAATCCAGACTTGCTTCAGGGGAAGGGCAGCTGAAACCTGCAGTAGAAACTTGCAGAGTTCAATCCTGCAGGAGGACAGGGAGCTCAACTTGGGCCTTGCAGCCAGAAACCAGCCTGAATCTCAGTGGACTACACCTGGCTTGCTGAGACTAATCCACTTAGATCTCCGCACTGCTCCCCACATTATCTAACAGGACAGGAGAGACATACCCTGAAGGAGGCCTTTTTTTATTTTTCTCTTTTTAAATTTATACATATATTTTTTTCTCTTCTCTTTACCTCTTTCTCTCCTTTCTTTTTCTGCATTTTTCTCCCCTTTCTTTCTCTTCCTGTCCTATTTTGGATTGTATTTCTCTCTCATTCTTTCTCTCAATTGTCATTCTTATAGGAAGGTGAATACAGTTTCTAGCTTCCCTGTTGCTGTTAGTTTGTTCTGTTCTTGTCTTTGTTCCTTTGCTCTTTCTTTTCCTCTTGTCTTCAACAGTTCCCCAAAATTTGTGTGATCTTCCTGTGTCCTCTAGTCTCACTTCTAACCTTTTCCTCTCCTATCATTCTATCCCTCCCTCCCCAACTCCTTCTAAGTCCTCATCCTGAAGGGTAAATCTGCTATATTGAAGGGTTTGTTTACTAGAAACATATCTTTGGTTGGTCCTTGATTTTGATCTAGCTCACACAGTTAAAAGTGACAGATTAATACCTATCACAAATTGTCATTTTCTAAGCTGTGTTTGATGCTATTGTTGATGCTAATTGTATCACTTGGACGAAGGTGTCATGATTGATCTAATCAGTTGTCCTCCCAGGTATATTGAAAATTAGATTGCCTAAGAGTCACTAGAGACTCAAATCCTAAAGACTAGCTATACCTGGAAGATACCTCTGAGAAGCAATCATTCTATAAGGGTTCTAAATACGAGCAATAAAGATACTCACAATAAGCAATATTGAAGTATCAGCCTAGGAATTAAACCAAAAACATCACCAGCAACGAAAGTGGAAGTGAGAAGACACCAAAACAAGGTGTAGACTTCCAGTTCATCACAGGGAAATTCTGGGGGCAACAAAGTGGAAAAATCTGATAATTAATCACCTGGACACCATGAACTGATAACATGGGAAGTATCAAAACAGATGACTGAGGCTCTAGAAAAGTTCAAAACAGAAATAATTTCCAGAAAACTACAGAGATGGTGAGCAGAATGAAAGACATGATTACAGACTCTAGAACAGAAACATAAAAAAGTAGATGAGTTTGGGACCATGATGGAAGCCATCAATGCCCAACATAGGAAAGAAATAGAATCCATCAAACAGATTCAAACATATATCCAGGAGATTAAAAACGCTATTGAAAGTATTTGCAGTAGAATGAGCCAATGTGAAGATAGAATATCAGATATAGGAGACAGGATTGTAGTTAATGACCATGAAAAGAGAGATTTCTTAAAAATACTAAGGGACCATGAGAAATCAATCCAGCAGCTGCTAGATGATGAAAAAAAAATATATATATATATATGACTGATAGGAGTCCACAAAAAGGCAGGAGAAAGTACAAATGACATTAAAAAAAACTGTTCACAGAAGGAATGGCAAAAAACTTCTGAAGCAGAGGAAAAGAATTTGACATATGAGGCATATAAGACTCCGACTAGCCATGATCAAGAAGAATTTACACCTAGACGTATAATAGTCAAGATCCCAGAAACACAACAGAAGAACAAAATCCTACAAAAAGTTAAAGAAACAAATCACATACAAAAGAAAGCCCATAAAAATCACAGCAGACTTTTCAAAACAAACCCTCAAGTAAAGGAGAGCCTGGAGTGAAGTATTTCAAGCCCTAAAAGAAAATAACTTTCAACCTAGATTGTTGCATCCTGCAAAATTACCATTCAAAATCATTGGGGAAATGAGATACTTCCATGACAAAGAACACCTGAGAAACTTTATGAATACAAAACCAACACTCCAAATAATTCTAAAAAATATCCTAGAAAAAGACAATGAGGGTCAAGGTTCCAGAAGGCCCAGCAGAATGGGTCAAGAAGCAAAATTCAACAATATGCTGTATACAAGAAACACACTTAATAGAAAAAGAAACTCATGGACTAAAGTAAAACGGTGGAAAACAATTCTCCACTTGGCAGGAACCCAGAAAAAAGCAGGGGTAGCAATTTTATTTGCAGACAAGGTAGATTTCAAACCAAAACTAATTAAGAGAGACAAAGAATGTCACTACATCCTTGTAAAGGAAATAATCCAAGAGGAAGAAATGACAATCATAAATACATATGCACCAAATGCTAGTGCTCCCAACTATATAAAATAAATATTAATGGACATGAAAAACCAAATAAGCACCAATACAGTTGTAGTGGGAGACCTCAATACCACACTGTCACAAATACACAGATCATCTAGGCAGAAAATCAGCAACAAAATACTAGAACTGAACCAAATTTTTTAACAAATGGACTTAGTATATGGCTACAGAGTGTTCCACTCCACAAAATCAGAATACAGATTCTTTTCAGCTGCACCCAGGTCATTCTCCAAAATAGACCCTATGCTAGCTAATAGAACATGTTTAAGCAAATGCAAAGGAATTGAAGTTCTCCCCTGTACATTATCAGACCACACTGCAATTAAACTGGAGATCAATAGTATAAGAAACCATAAGAACTTCACAAACACATGGAAATTGAATAACACTCTCCTGAACAATCAATGAGACAGAGAGAAAATTAAAGAAAAAATTAGACAGTTTCTACAAGTAAATGATAATGCCAATACAACATACAGGAACCTATGGGACCCAATGAAAACAATTCATCAAGGGAAATTCATAGCAGTAAATGTCCATACTAGGAAAACAGAGTGAGGTCAAATAAACAATCTAATGCTGAAGCTCAAACTCCTATAGAAAGAAGAGCACGATAAACCCCAAGCTTTTACAAGGAAGGAAATTATAAAGATCAGAGCAGAAATCAATGCAATGAAGACTAAGAGAATGATACAAAAAAAATCAATGAAGCAAAGAGTTGGTTCTTTGAAAGAATAAATAAAATCAACAAACCCTTAGCCAACCTTACCAAAAAAAGGAAAGAAAAGACTCAAATCCATGCAATTAGAAAATTAAAAAGTGAAATCACAACAGTTCCAGCAAAAATCCAGAGGATCATTAATACCAACTTTGAGAACCTGTACTCCAAAAAAATGGAATACAAAGAAGAAATGGACAGATTCTTAGATACATATGAATTACCAAAGGTGAACAAAGAAGACATAAAAAATCCTAAACACTCCAATTTCGATCAGTGAAATTGAAAACATAATTAAAAATTTACCAACAAAGAAAAGCCCAGGTCCTGATGGCTTCACCGATGAATTCTACAAGACATTTAGAGAAGAACTATTGCCACTACTGTTTAAACTCTTCAATAAAATTGCAAGAGAAGAAATACTCACAAATTCATTCCTGGAAGAAAGCATCACCTTGATCCCAAAATCTGAGAAAGATCCAACCGAAAAAGAGAACTATAGGCCAATCTCAGTAATGAACATAGATGCAAAAATCCTCAATAAGATACTGGCAAATAAAATGCAGAAGATCATAAAAAAGATCATACACCCTGGCCAAATGGTATTCATCCCAGGGATGCAGGAATGGTTCGACATGTGCAAATAAATAAAGGTAATACACTATATTAATAGAGCCAAGGACAAAAACCATATGATCATCTCAATGGACGCAGAAAAAGCATTTGACAAAATCCAACAAACATTCATGATAAAAACTCTACAAAAATTGAAATAGATGGTTTCTACCTCAACCTGATAAAAGCCATGTATGTAAAACCAACAGCCAATATCATACTAAATGATCAAAAACTGAAATCCTTCACACTAATATCAGGAAAAAGACAAGGATCTCCACTGTCACTGCTCCTGCTCAATATAGTTCTGGAAAAATAAACCACAGTAATTAGACAAGAGAAAAAAGTAAAAGGAATAAAGATAAAAATGCAAGAAGTTAAACTGCCATTATTTGCCGGTGACATGATACTCTACATAAAAGACCCAAAACTGCTGCTAAAAGCCTTCTAGACTGAGTTGACAGAATCAGTAGAGTAGCTGGATACAAAGTAAACACTCTTCTTGTACACAAACAACACAATAACACACTCACTGAGAGAGAAATTGGGGAAACAATTCCCTTCACAATAGCATCAAAAAAATGAAATATCTAGTAATCAGTCTAATGAAGGAAGTAAAAGACCTCTACCTTAAAAACTACAGCACTCTGAAAAAAGAGACTGAAGAGGATCTAAGAAAATGGAAAGACATCCTTTGCTCCTGGGTAGAAAGAACCAATATAGTGAAAATGACCATACTTCCAAAACTGCTATGTAGATTTGATGCAATCCTGATTGAAATCCCAAAAGTATATTTCACAGAACTAGAGAAAACAATCAAAAATTCATTTGGAACCAGAAGAGATCTAGAATAGCAAAAGAAATTCTAGGCAACAGAGATATGACAGGGGGTATCACAATCCCCAACATGAAACTATACTACAAAGCCACTGTGATAAAAACAGCATGGCACTGGCAAAGAAACAGACCTGAGGATCAGTGGAATAGATTAGAAGGTGCAGACACAACTCCAGACATACTCAGCCACCTCATTCTTGACAAAGGAACCAATCATCCTCACTGGAGGAAAGATAGCCTCTTTAATAAATAGTGCTGGCAAAACTGGATTTCAGCATGCCACAGATTAAAACTAGACTCATATCTTTCACTGTGAACTAAACTAAAATCAAAATGGATCAAAGATCTAAATATTAAAACAGAAACACTAAACTTTGCTGGAAGATAGGTTAGGTAGAACTCTTGAAGACACTGGCATAGGAAAAGACTTTATGAACAAAACCTCTGTAGCACGGAAACTAGCACAAAAAA
The DNA here is from genome assembly GCF_053883595.1 of Heterocephalus glaber. Classification (NCBI taxonomy): domain Eukaryota; kingdom Metazoa; phylum Chordata; class Mammalia; order Rodentia; family Bathyergidae; genus Heterocephalus; species Heterocephalus glaber. Next base: position 3,807,086 of record NW_028258139.1, on the reverse strand, counting down.
TGAACAACTGGGATCTCATCTTATTAAAAAGCTTCTGCACAGAAAGGGAAATGACCAACAGTGTGGAGAGACAACCCACAATGTGGGAAATCATTTTTACTAGCTGTTCCTCAGACAAAGGACTATTATCTAGAATATATAAAGAACTTATAAAAATCAGATCCCCCAAAATTTAAAGACCTAATTCAAAAAGGACATCTGAAATGAACAGATATTTCTCACACAAAAAAGTAAAAGCATCAAGTAAACATATGAAAAATTGTTCAACATCACTGGTCTTTTGAGAGCTGCAGATGAAAACAACACTGAGATTCCACCTCACTCCAGAAAGAATGGCTGCTATCAAGAAATCAACCAATAACAAATGCTGGCAGGGTTTTGGGGAGAAATGAACCCTTCTTCATTGTTGGTGGAGTGCAGACTGGTACAGCCACTGTGGCGATCAATATTGAGATACCTCAAAAAACTAGGACTAGAGGTCCCATTTGATCCAGCTATTTCCCTGCTGAGTATCTTCCCAAAAGAATTAAATGAATCATACCATGGAGATATATGTGCACCCATGTTGATAGTGACACAGTTTGTAATAGCTGAAGCTTGGAAACAGCCCAATTGCCCATCAACTGGAAACTGGATAAAGAAGATGTGGGTTTTTTATAAAATAGAGTACTACTCAGCCATAAAGAATGAGAAACTAGAGACATTTGTACCTAAATGGATGCACATTGAGGCCATACTCTTAAGTGAAATAAATAGGACACACGTGTGTAAATATCAAATAGTTTCTCTGGTGTGAGAAACTGAAAGTGTAAATAAGGATTAAAATGTATAATAGATAATGTGAAACAGGAAGAAAAAATCTAAAGGGGAAGAGGAAGTGGGAGGATTAGGGGAAAGGAAAGAAGGGAAAGGAACAAATATGAGAAAAGGAAAAAATGGAAACAAAGTCTTTGTAAACAGGAAAGAGTGGAGGAGGTGAAGGGAGGGCAGGGGAATGCGGAAAAAATAAGAATCAAGATATATCATGTAAAGGTACAAGTTCCCAATGATGAATGTCATTATATTGCATATCTAAAATGTACCAGTAAACTTAATGAAAAAAAAATGCACAAGGATACTAGATTTAGAAAATTGTTACTTTGCAATCATCAATGAAATAATAGATTCAGGCAGAGTTACCAATGGATTCTAACATCATTAGGTAAAAAGTGTTTGGTACCAGGATATAAGAAAAGACTAAGGCCCACTTTTAAAGTTTGGCTCTCTAATATCCCCCAAGGACCTATGTATTATAGGCTTGATCCCCCCAGTGAGTGGCACTCTTGGGACATGGTAGAAACTTTAAGGAGTGGGGCCTAGTGGGGGTCTTTAGGTCATTATGGGATGCTCTCAAAGAAGACTGTGGGCCCCTAGTCTATTCCTCTTCTTCCTTGTTTTGCTTTCTGGTTATAATGCTGCCAAATGCTCCCTGCCACTGCCATCTGGGATCCACAGAAGAGACTAAAAGCAATGGATCCAACCCAGTGTTGGAATAGAACCAGGAGATCTGCAAGCCAAAACAGACCTTTTATCTTTATAATTTGATTATTTCAGGTATTTATTACAGTAAGGAAAACTGGCTAACACAAATACCCAACCAGTCTAAGGTAGCAGCTGACCAGGAGGAAATAATCAGATAAATCATGACTATGCTCCTGACTAGGCTTGGATTGTTAAAGCCCATCGATGTTTTGAGAGACAAAAAAGAAGTCAGCTGTTCTAGATCACAAGATATTAAAAAGAAATGCTAACTAACAAGACCTGTCATGAATCCTGGATCAAGAGGGAAAATACTTACAAATGAAACTTGTGGAATATTTAGGGAAAACTGAATATGGACTCTAAGTCCAATAATATTATTTCATATATATTACATTTGTTGCATATGGAAATGATATTGCAATTATTAAATAATGTGTTTTTGTTGTTAGGAGATGCAATAAATAAGGATGAAGTATCATGAGATCTGCAAGTTATTTGGAATTCATCTGCCAAATTAGAATCAATAATATATATATATATATATGCGCACATGTACACGTGAACTTGCATGCACAGGTGTGTCTGTGTGTATGTGTGCACGTGTGTGTGGAGAGACAGAGAGTAATTAGTATGTGGCAAAATGTTAACAAGTTAACAAGGTAAAATGTATAAAACAGCCATCATGCTTTTATTTCATTTCAATTTTTCAAAATAAAAGTTTAAAAGAAATACTACTAATCTGAATTCAGAGAGTTAAATAACTTGCCAAAATTCACAAAACAATCAGAAGGACCAGAAATGACACCCACTTCTGACTCTCAGCGTCCTGCCTTTAATCAGGGCTTTTTTTGCAGAAGAACACAGGCAAAGCAGGCACATCACCTGCAGCAGAAACTGTATTTTTCAGGGTTTTTTTAAAATAAGAGCATGCATTTCTGTCATTTCTGAAATACAGTCTAGACTTTTGTCCTTGCTGTTTATTAACTATTGTTCCTCTAGGTCACAATCATCTTTTTCATAAGCATAATCAAATTGTTCACCATGGAACTCCACCCTGCTTCCCAAATGTATCACTCTTATCAGTTCTATCCAGAGTCTGGAAGGCTGACACATCCTGGTGAGTCACTGAGCTCCGCCAAGCGTCACTTTGATGCATTTTAGGGGCAAAATCCAGGGTCTTTAGATAACATATGCTTGAGCTTACCATGTATCCCTTAGGCTTCAGATTTCCAGAATATTTAAAAATAAACCTCTTAGTGAGCTCTGGGTTTAATACAAAAATGTCAATTGCTCTTGAGAAAGCCCTCTTTTTCATAACAGAGGAGCAGCATATGGCTTATTTTAAAATATAAGAGAACAGAGGAGCACCTATGCAGTTTAGCACAAAGGCAGCCCAGGGAATCAGAAATTCTTCATTTTGCTCTGTATTGCTATGTTGGTAAAACATCCATATGGTAAAAATTTCTTAATATTCTTCCATAAAAAATGTTAACACTATTTTAAAGGATTTTATCCAAATTTCCTTTTATTTTTACAGAAAAATTAGTAAAGACTTAAGGCTGCTTTTACATCATCTAACACAAGTCCCCCACAATCTCAATAATTTTCTTTCTTAGCTCATTTTCTGAACAGAAAACTCTCTCTCTCCCACCACATCCACATATACACACACGCATACATACACAGATACATATAACTATTTAGGTGATCATATGTTATTACAGGGAAATTTCCAAAGGAAACCATACAGTCCAGAGGTACACAGATCAAACTGTAGGTAGAACCTACTCTGCCCCCGTGGTTGTATGGACTTGGATAAATGAGTCTCAAACTCCTCATCTGTAAAATGGAAATGCTGACACCTTCCACAGAAATAGAAGTGTGAAATGGAGATAATGTACACAAAGCAGCTACTACAGAATGATCCATAAACCATAATTATCATTTGATTATGGCTTTATCACAATATTTAAATACAAATCAATAATAAGCACAATTTCTACTAAACAGCTGAATTATTCATTAGCTATTAATGGTCTACTGTAATTCCAAAAAGTGGCCAAACCTCAATAGAAGTCATCAGTTTATCATAATTCTCAAAAAATATTTTAGAAGGAAATATATCTAATAAAAAGATTTGATAACATTTTATAACATTTGATATTAATTTGATAAATGAGATATTTGGTTATCTATCATCTATATGTTTCAGGGCACAGTGACAGAAGGCATTAATGATGGTGCTTCCCAAGAATAAGACACCATTCCTAAGAGATATTCATTAAATTGCCAATCTCTGAGCCATCCTCAGAGGTCTAAACCAGTCTCTGGCTTCCATAAGCACACCAGGAAACGTTTTTGCTCATTGTACTTTGAGTAATGCTTTAATTTTAAGCAAATAATAAACTCTACAGTCCTTACTTTCTTGTGCTTCTACATCACCCAAATCAGAAATACTATGATAACATATGTGTTTTGAGGCATCAGTTATTGGGAAAAAGCCAGATAGGAAAAGTAAAAATGTAAAGTCATGATTTCAACAATAAAATTAGAAGGGACAAGTTGGCCAAGAGATGGTAAAATGTTTAGCTATGTTGATAAAACTATGGACTGAATTATGAAAATATTGTGACAAGTGGACAAGTACACTCACTAGGGTCTGGCCGCATCAGAGTCTAAACTCTCAGTGTGTTCATCTAAATGCAGCATAACCAGTATTACTTTGATTCTAAAACCAGGAAAAGACCCAATCCAAAAAGAGAACTACAGGTCAATCTCCCTAATGAACACAGATGCAAAAATCCTCAACAAGATACTGGCAAACAGAATACAGAGGGTCATCAAGAAGATCATACACCCTGACCAAGTCGGATTTATCACAAGGATGCAAGGATGGTTCAACATTTGTAAATCAATAAATGCAATACACTATATTAACAGAGTCAAGGTCAAAAACCATATGATCATCTCAATAGATGCAGAAAAAGCATTTAACAAAATCCAGCACCCATTCATGATAAAAACGCTACAGAAAATTGGAATAGAAGGTCTTTATCTTAACCTGATTAAGGCTATCTATGAAAAACCAACAGCCAGCATCATATTAAATGGTCAAAAACTGAAAACTTCCATGCTAAAATCAGGAACAAGACAAGAATGCCCACTATCACCACTCCTGTTCAATATTGTTCTAGAAACATTAGCCGCAGCAATTAGAAAAGAGAAAGAAATAAAAGGAATAAAAATAGGAAAGGAGGAAGTTAAACTGTCTTTATTTGCTGATGATATGATACTTTACATAGAAGACCCAAGAAACTCTGCCAAAAGACTTCTAGACTTAATTGACAGATTCAGTAAAGTAGCTGGATACAAAGTCAACACTCAAAAAACAATAGCCTTCTTGTACACAAATAACAGACTCACTGAGAGAGAAATTAGGGAAACAATTCCTTTTACAATAGCATCCAAAAAACTGAAATACCTAGGAATCAATCTAACAAAGGAAGCAAAGGACCTCTACACTGAAAACTACAGCACTCTGAAAAGGGAGATAGAGGAGCATATAAGAAAATGGAAAGACATCCCCTGTTCCTGGGTAGGAAGAACCAATATAGTGAAAATGGACATACTTCTAAAACTACTATATAGATTCAATGCAATACCAATTGAAATTCCAACAATATACTTCAAAGAACTAGAGAAAACAATCCAGAAATTCACTTGGAACCAGAAGAGACCTAGAATAGCAAAAGCAATTCTGGGCAACAGAGACATGGCTGGGGGCATCACAATCCCCAACTTGAAACTATACTACAAAGCTACTGTGATTAAAAAAAACTATACTACAAAGCATGGTACTGTCAAAAGAACAGACCTGAGGATCAGTGGAATAGATTAGAAGATACAGAAGCAACTCCAGACATACTCAGCCACCTCATCTTTGACAAAGGAGCCAAACACCATCATTGGAGGAAAGACAGCCTATTTAATAAATGGTGTTGGAAAAACTGGACCTCAAGCTGCCAAAGATTAAAACTAGACCCATATCCATCACCATGTACTAAACTAAGATCGAAATGGATTAAAGTTCTAAATATTAAAACAGAAACACTAAACCTGCAGGAAGATAAGTTAGGTAGAATTCTTAAAGACATTGGCATAGGAAAAGACTTCATGAACAAAACCTCAGTAGCATGAGAACTAGCAGAAAGAATCAACAACTGGGATCTCATTAAAAAGCTTCTGCACTGCAAAAGAAACCACCAACAGAGCTAACAGACAACCTACAATGTGGGAAAAAAATTTAGCAGCTGTATCTCAGACAAAGGACTACTACCTAGAATATACAAAGAATTGAAAAAAATCAGACCACCCAAATTCAAAGACCCAATTCAAAACTGGGCATCTGAAATGAACAGACATTTCTCAGACAAAGAAGTAAGAGCAGCAAATAAATATATGAAAAAATGTTCAACATCACTGGTCTTTCGAGAGATGCAGATGAAAACAACACTGAGATTCCACCTCACCTCACAAAGAATGGCTGCTATCAAGAAATTAACAAATAAATGCTGGTGGGGTTTTGGCTAGAAAGGAATCCTTCTCCCTTGCTGGTGGGAGTGCAGACTGGTGTGACCATTGTAGAAATCAGTATGGAGATATCTCAAAGAACTAGGACTACAGGTCCCATTTGACCCAGCTATTCCCCTACTGGGTATCTTCCCCAAAGAATTAAAAGAATCATACCACAGCGATATATGTGCACCCATGTTCATAGCAGCACAGTTTGTAATAGCTAAAGCTTGAAAGCAGCCCAAGTGCCCATCAATTGGAAACTAGATAAAGATGTGGTTCTTTTATAAAATGGAGTACCACTCAGCCATAAAGAATGAAAAACTAGAGTCATTTATAGCTAAATGGATGCATATAGAGGCCATACTCTCAAGTGAAATAAATAGGACACACATGTGTAAATATCAAATAGTTTCACTAGTGTGAGAAACTGAAAGTGTAAATAAGGATGAAAATGATTAAAATGAATAATTGACAATTTGAAATAGGAAAAAAGGTTCAAAGATGAAGGGGTGAAGGGAGGGGAAGGGGGAAGGAAAGGAGGGAAAGGAAAAACTATGAGAAAAGAAAAAAAATGTAAATAATGTGTGTGTAAATAGGGAAGGGCGGAGGGGGTGAAGGGCACACAGGTAATGGGGAAAAAATAAGAACCAAGATACATCATGTACAGGTACAAACACCAAATGATAAATGTAAACGAATTGTATACCTAAAATGTACCAATAAAAAACTTAGAAAGAAAAATAAATAAATAAAATAAAATAAATAAATGCAGCATAAAATGATTTTAAACATTGTGCACTCTTAAGATGTTTAAGCCTCTTAGCATCTCTCATAACACTCCTCATTTTCTTTATAGCATTTACCATACTTTTAAATTATCTATATACTATAGTTGGGCCTTAATTATTGACTTCCCCACCAGGTGAGACCATCAGCTACATCACAGTAAGGTCAAGCGTATTTAGGTCTGGGTCCAAAGGCAACAAACTGCTAAAAGCACAACAGATAAACAATATCTATTGAGTGAATAAAATAAATGCTTTAAACACTCAAAATTTTTATCAGTGCTTGGCCGTGAAGTTGTCATTTTTTTTCTGCATGATGTTTTTCAATATTTTAAGTAAGAAGAGAAATCATGTGCTTGGGAGTCAGGAAGTTATGAGTTTTAATTTCATTGCTGTTGCTTTCTTGCTATGGGCCTCACAGACAAACTACTTAGCCATTTTTCCACTTTTTCCCATAGTTTCTCCATGTTGAGAAGCTTTTCTGTGTAAACAGAACATAAAAGGCAGATAAATAAGAATATCTCTCAAATTCAGAAGGTAGGGAAAACATTGGCAGTGGAAAGAAGCTACAGAATTTTGCCAGTTACAAGAACTATGGCAATGTTTCATTCTTCTGCTGTTCATTACTCTCAAAATGATCTTTCATGGTTAATTGCAAAGAATCTAGTTCGTAATTTCAAAAACCCCACATATTAGCAATAAGTACTTACAGAGTGTTCAAATTCTTCAGTTTCTTGAAGGCATTCTCTGGAATTTCTCTTATTCGGTTAAATCTCAAGTCTCTGAGAACATAAAACAGGCAAGAAAAACATGTTGATTTCCCTCTGTCATTATTTCTAGAAACTTGCAGAGTGATTCTCCTTTATAACCAAACACATAACCCTAAAAGACTAACTAAAATTTACCATAATTAGTGCATATCACACCCTAATCTTTAGGCAGCTATATTGATTATAGCAGATTATTCATATCTGGTACACTACGCTAGTCCAAAGATGCCAGAGAAATGTAGCCAGAAAGTTCATCAAAGTTCTACATATCATTGACTTTAGGCTGTGTTTTTCTAATATCAAAACAAATACTGTATATGGCAATGTGTCAATTGAGTATAGCTTGCCAAATAATATTGATGTATTAGAGACTGTATATCAATTCAATGAAACATCATTATTTGAATTTAGCCAACGTTATTAGTTAATTTTTTTTGTAGCTCAGGAATACAATATATTGCCTTCTAAGAAGGATTAAAAGAAGTCAACAATAACAGTTACAGTCAGACACCCCATAATGATATTTTGATGAAAGATGAACAACATATAACAATGGTTCCATAGTTATATTAACCAGTGATGCGACAGCTCTTAGATTAAGCATACACCTGTGATGATCACACAAGGACAAGATCAACAAACAGCACATTTCTTAGAATGCACTTCCATCATTAAATAGCGCATGACAGTAATTTGCGAGTTGTTTCTCCACATTGACATTCTCTTTCAGCAATTAATATTTTACTTTATTTAGTGTGTGAATTTTTGAGTGTTAGCCACATGCCACAGTTTGTGGTAAGTAATGAAATACAAAGATCAACAGGATATGGTCCCTCTACATAACGTGGATAGTTCAGTGGGGAGTGACAAGCGAATGGCAACAACAGTGTGTGGTGTCTACGGTACAGTCTAGGAACTAACAAATGCTGTGCTTATTCAGTAGACTATCAGTGGGCATGAGCCCTCCTGTCAGTGGGAAAACCACTGCAGCTCCCACGTGATTGTGGTGGAGATGTCAATCATGTGCCTAGTCCTGCCCAAACATGTGACCTCTGGAAGTCAATTGAGGGCAACTTCTCCCTGGAAATGCTGCTTCTTCATGTGGACATATGACCCAAGCAGGGCCAGCTGGTGAATTTCATGCATGTCACTGTGATTGCTGAATGAGACAGTTATGGTCTTTGTGATTCAGCCCTCTAAGGAAAATAATCATCTGTGGGTGTTCATGTCTACCTTTCCCAGATTAGAAAGAATCAGCCAGAAAATAAGACCAAGAGGGGCAGAATGTGAGAAAAACAGACAAGCCCCACAACTAGATATACTTTGAGACCAAATCCCTTGACTTTTCAGATTCATGAGGCCTTTAATTCCCATTTTGACAAGCTAATTTGAGCTAAATTTCTATTGTTAAAACAGGAAACAGACAAAGGGAGATGAAATACTTTGTTTAAAATTTGAAATCCAAGGGAAACCATATCAGGGAAATGTTATAGGCCATTAAGATGTCAGTAGAAAACTAAAATAAAAAACTATCATTTTACAATAGTAGAAAAATGTTTCTAATTCCATGATGTTAATTTCTCAAAATAAAATTCTTTACCACTGTAAAAACTTGTTATGCTGGGCATGGTGGTACACATCTATAATCCCAGCAATTCAGAAAGACAAGATGACAAGTTCGTGCCAGCCTGGGTAATTTAGTGACTTAGTGAAACCCTGTCTCAAAAAACAAAAAAAATCAAAGCCTAGAGATGTAGCTCAGTGTGGAGACCCTGGATTCAATTTCCAGTGCCTAAAAAATCAACAAAAAGCTTGTTCTAAGAATTAACTGGCTGTGGAAGAGTGCGTAATTTCATTGACACTGTGACTCTCAAATAAAATTATTAAGTAACTGAGTAACTTTATTTCCTCATTAGATGGAATGTGCTGTTTAAGCAGCATAAGTTGCTATTTGAGATGTCTAGCTTATAATTTTAAATGAAAATTTTCAAATTACATGAGATCCTCCCTATAAGCATATAAGAAACAAAGTTTCACAGACCCCAAACTCTAGAACCACTGGTTTACCTTAAAAATAAAAGCTTTAAATTAATAGTTACAGAAAGGACTTTCCTATTGCATTAAACCATAATTCCTAATAATCCCCTCAAAATGGCATTCCAACAATACAAGAAGGACACCAAAAAAAAGATGAAACATTTTCCTTCTTTCTAACTTTAAAGTTTTTGAAAAATCCAGCAAAGTAGAAAAGAGAAAATAATGATACTATTATCTACAGCCAAAATTAACTATTTTATACATCAGCATAGTCGCCTCTACTTATAATTACACATATTTTTGCTTTTACTTACATAGATCTCTTTAAGATCTCTTTAAGCATTAGCTTAAGATTAGCCCTGTACCTCCACTGATGTAACAGCATTTAGAGTTTAACACCTCTCTTCAGATATACATGTGAATGAAGGTAAAATGTACACATAGAAAAATATGCAAATAAACATAATATAAATACATAAAATATTAAGTGATTTTAAATTTACAAAAAAGGCATCAAAGTTTTTATGACTGACAACTTTCTTTTTCTTTGTCCATATACAAAGGTCTAAGTATTTTATTCCTAACCCCTTTGCATTACTCCACAATGCATATTCCACAGGGCAGATAGACCACAGTTCCTTCATGTGTACCTTTAAAAACAGATATTTTAGTTGTTCTCAGTATTTTGCAACATTTTTTACAAATGACATTGCAATAAACATGCTCACTGGTCACTTCTCTTGGTGCACATGAGGAAATGTTTCTCTAGGGTAAATATTTAGAACTAGGACCGCTGGATCATACAATATGCATATCTATGGTTTTACAACATGATACCAACTGCAAATTTATTCTCAACTCTACATTATAGCAGTAAGATAATTAATTGAAAACAATGCAAAATAATGCTGAAACTAATCACCAAATTATGAACTAAAATTTGCCACTGTACTGATTGCAATTCAAGGTGCTATGTGTGCTTATTATCAGAATTCCCTCACATGTACATGAAAATAAGTTCTCCTGACACAAGAGCAAAGCTGTAGTAGACTCCAAGGGCTGCTGAGTGGACTGTGAGAAGCCCAGTGTGCAGACACTACCCACATCCCATTCCCACCTCCATTCACACTCGGGGAGTCTCTTCCTGAAAAGCAAATCACAGAAGCTCAGAGATTTTTTCCCAGTAAATCCCAATTTAGGTATACACAAATATGCAAATAAATATGCTAACATTTGATCTTCTTGAATGAATATATTCTGCCACATAAACTCTTATAGTTAAGTAAATCAAACAGAAATTCTAGGAAAAGTCCTCCACTCACAATTTTAATTCCTGCCCCTTAGGACTGCACCCAGGGCACTGTGCAATTTGTTGCCTGTAGCAGAGTAAATACATTGTTATATCATCACACTCAAAATTAGATCATTTGAATTCAAGTGACCACCAAATTTGGGTTATGCTGCTATCTGTATAAATTCTTCCCAAAAATATAATTCATTTTCCTTTATTGCCTATATCTTGTTCAAAACTTTTTCATTTTCATAAAACCCCTCTTAATCTAAAATGTAGTGTTTTATTTCCAGTAGTGTTGTTTTATTTACACCTTTAGGTGATATAGTTTGGATCCCGAATGTCCCCCATGGCCCACGTGTTAAAGACTTATTTCCCAGCTTATGGTGCTATTGGGAGATGACAGCATCTTTAGGGGTAGATCTGGCAGAAAGAAATCAGGTCATTAGGGACATTCCCTTGAAGGAGACATTTGAGACCCTGGCCCCTTTCTCTCTGTTTTTGTTTCCTTACGATCTACTCTCTGCTCCATAATGTTCTGCCTTGGCGTAGGCCCAAATGATTGGCCCAAGTGACCACGGACTAAAATCTCTGAAGCCATGAGCCAAAATAAACCTTGCCTTTTCAGGTGTTTATATCAGGTATTTTGTCCCAGCGACAGAGGGCTGATCTAACACTGAGTGACAGTTATGTCCCTCACAGTTGCTCCTATTGTGATATTTGTAATATTGATGAACTAATGCTCAGGCTAATGATAATAATTACTTAACACAATTTTCATTCAGTCCGTCCATAATTGAAACTCAGTGTGGAAGCAGTTCTAGTCACTGCAGCAGGACAGGAGTTAATACGTGGAGCCTAGCAGGCGTGTTTAACAAGGGTCAGTCTGTCTGTTTACTGTCTGCCTCCCCTCTCATCTGCAAGCCAAGCTGATGAAGCTGAGATGAGAATATCTAATGCCCTTCATGGCGAGCAATTTGGATCAGTATTTCTAACCAATAAGAGATAGAATTTAGCATGAATTCGATCTGGAAGATTCTGTTCCCCAAAAAAGTTTGAAATGTCTCCCCATTATAGACCAGGGATGAAGAAGAAACACAGACAGAAAGCAGAGTGGACTAGCCTCACATGAATTAGCATGGGGTGTGCCATGCAGTCCCTTTGGGTGACAATGCACAAAAGGCCCCATCAGGGCTCACTATGCATCCTCCAGAGGGGTGCAGGGAGTTACACCACACCAGTGTGCAGAGGTGGCCAGGCCGCAAGCACACAGACAGATGGAGGCCTGGGCCTTGTCAGGTTCTGATGCTCCCAGCAACTTTTATAAATGCCACATTTTGGTCTTTGTGGAAGGAGGAGGGAAGGAGGGGAGAGGAAGGGCATATAAAAAAATTAAGATGTATGTACATATACCAACTCCCCACAATGAATATAATTTTATGTACAGCAAACATATACTAATAAAAATTAAAAGAACTGTTTTTGCTGTATCCCAAATATTTGGGTTAAAATATACATATATATCTGTCATATTTTATGTTAGCATTAAGATGAGCACTTAATATACAAAAAAGTAGAACTGTCTATAACTAATTCACAAAACAATTGCAGAATTCATTTTTAGGACTACATTAAATGATGTATACACTGCACATTGTGCAGTCCGGTTTCAGCTGTAAGATGAATGTGAGCCCTAAGGAATACTATTAACCTAGTCTTGTCTCAGACCAAAATGTGTGATGTTACTGAAAGACAAAATGAAAAGTCTAAATTTGAGCTCTTCCCAAGGTGAGGCCCAGCTACACATCCAGTCTAGCTATGGTACGGCCCTCCTAGTGGTGTCCAGGGATGTACACAGCCTCCATGTTGGTTAGGGGCAGAAGCCTGACCACTGCAGCTAAGAATCAGTACTCAGAGAACAAAGGCAAGAAAGCCAGAGCTCTCCCCACCCACCTTGACAGGCTTTCTCTGTTTGTGTGCCAGTTGTTTCTCTCATAACTGAGAAACACTCATTCTGGAAGAAAGCCTATCTTCATGGAAAAACTTTACACAGATCTGTTCCAAAGCATTCTTGTTGAAGGTGGGGATGCAATTGAGTCACTGTAATGGCAAAAACACACAAATACAGAAAGGAATAGAAGAGAAATGTAAGAATTTTCTTCCTCTCCCCAAGCTTCCATTAAGGGGGAGAAGAAACATGACTCTTGAAAGTTAAGCCATCCTTTTCTTTTCTTTTTATTTTTCTGGCTTGAAGGGTTTTGTTTATTTGTTTGTTTTTCTTTTTTTTTAATTTTGAGACAGCATCTCTCTAAGTTGTTAAGCTGTTTTTGAAGGACTTGCTAGCTTGCCCAGGTCAATCCTCCTGCCTCCTCCCAAATAGCTAGAATTACAGGTGTGCACTGCTGTGCCCAGCTTGGCCCATCCTTTTATCTGCAAGGACCCCTTCTGCCCTTGGCTGTCTCTTGCTCCAGGGCTGTGCCCTCCTGCCCTAGGCTGCCCTTGGCACCTGAGCAGAGAACAGACTCTGTTTCCTAAGCCCAGCCTTCAGTTGGTTGCTCTGACTCTAGCTCCATGAACCACTGCAACACCATTTCCTCTCTCAGCTGCTGTCCTGTTTTATGGCTTCCTTGTGCATGGCATTGGAACGCTGCCCCTCCTGCTGCTGGCTCAGGCTGAAGGTACAGGAAGAGCCAAAGAGATCTCTCCATACCTCTCCCAGCTGTCCTAAAACTGAAGTCTCCTTAAACTTTCGATTTTGCAGGTCTTTCTATGTAGAAATCTGTCCTCAGAATGCCCCAACTGCATCCTCAGCTGAGGCACTCCGGTGTGCTATCTGCCTACCAAATACCATGTCACCAGGGCTTGAGGCCACCATCATTGCTGTTTGGGTCAGCACTAACCTTAAGTGACCATAATTCATATGGCAGTTCAGCTAGGCCATGACACCCATGGTACCCAGTTTCTGTCCAAATAGCAATCTAGATGTTATTCTGAAGGTATTTTTTCCAATTGGTTAATATTTAAATCAATTGACTTTAGGTGAAATAGATCATGCTCTGTAACACGGGTGGATCTCATTCAGTCAGGTGGAGACCTTTAGGGAAAAAGGCTGAGGTCTCCTGAGGAAAAAGGAATCCTGTTTCCTGCCTGGCCTTGGACTTCAGCTATTCTGCCTTTCAAGACTCTAGTCTCCCTGACCACATTGCAAATATCAGACTTGCCAATTCCCACAGCTACATGGGCCAGTTTCTTAAAATCTCCAGCTCTCCACACACATCTACCCTGTGCCTGGAATACAGCTATCAATGCAGCAGTCTGCACAGAGACCAGGGAGTGAGGAGACAAGAGAGGAAGGCAGACCCCATGGGAACCCCTCCTGCGGCTGGTGTAGGCCAGATGATAGTCTTTTCGTGTTTTGTATATATATAAAACACTTAGCTACATAACTACAACAGTGGCTAAATTGTGTATACAAAGAAGAATGTCATAAAGGCTTCAAAGGTGTTACTAGAACTTTGTAACAGTTCTTCCATCAAGCTTCATCGTTTTGCTCTTCAATGAAATTCCCAGCCCAGAGCTTCTACATTTTAGAAACAATTTTTATCCCCTTCAAGATCAGAGATTAGACCAAGCAGAACTAAGGTCCTCTCTGCTGAAGTGCTTGTTCACTAAATCCCTGAGATCAGGAATCAATTACTTTATGTATCTTAAAGCACTGAACACTGTCAGCTGCTCACAAAAGGTTAAAATTGGAAGATAGCAAAGAAACATATAAACACACACACATACACAAATATAAGAACTAAAAGGGTGCAGTTGTTTTTCATGCCCTCATTTTTGTCTTAACATAAAACCAGTACTATTTTGTAACTTTTTTAAATTTATACATTTATTGGTACATTTTAGGTATAAAATACATTTACATTTATCATTGGGTGCTTGTACCTGTACATGATGTATCTTGGTTATTTTTTCTCCCATTACCTGTGCTCCCTTCAACCCCTCCACCCTTCCCTATATACACAGACTTTGATTCCATTTTTTTATCTTTCTCATAATTTTTCCTTTCCCTTCTTCCCTTTCCCCTTCCCCTCCCACCATCCTCAAACTCTTGGACCTTTTCCTATTTCAAATTATCAATTATTCATTTTAATCCTTATTTACACTTTCAGTTTCTCACACTAGAGAAACTATTCGGTATTTACACATGTGTGTCCTATTTATTTCACTTAAGAGTATGGCCTCAATATGCATCCATTTAGCTATAAATGTCTGTAGTTTCCCATTCTTTATGGCTCAGTAGTACTCCATTTTATAAAAAAACCACATCTTCTTTACCCAGCTTCCAGTCGATGGGCACTTGGGCTGTTTCCAAGCTTTAGCTACTATAAACTGTGCCGCTATAAACATAGGTGCACTTATATCGCTGTGGTATGATTCTTTTAATTCTTTTGGGAAGATCCCCAGTAGGGGAATAGCTAGGTCAAATGGGACCTGCAGTCCTAGTTCTTTGAGATATCTCCATACTGATTTCTACAGTGGTTGCACCAGTCTGCACTCCCACCAGCAGTGGATCAGGGTTTCTCTTTCCCCACAGCCCTGCCAGCATTTGTTATTGGTTGATTTCTTGATAGCAGTCATTCTCTGTGGGGTGAGGTGGAATCTCAGTGTTGTTTTCATCTGCATCTCTCGAATGACCAGTGATGTTGAACATTTTTTCATATATTTATTTGCTGTTTTTACTTCTTTGTCTGAGAAATGTCTGCTCATTTCAGATGCCCATTTTTGAACTGTGTCTTTGAATTTGGGGGTCAGATTCTTTTCAGTTCTTTATATATTTTCGATAGTAGACCTTTGTCTGAGGTATAGCTGCTAAAAATTTCTTCCCACATTGTAGGTTGTCTCTTAGCTCTGTTGGTAGTTTCTCTTGCAGTGCAGAAGCTTTTTAATATGATGAGATCCCAGTTGTTGATTCTTTTGCTAGCTCCTGTGCTACTGAAGATTTGTTCATAAAGCCTTTTCCTATGCCAATGTCATCAAGAGTTCTACCTAACTTATCTTCCAGCAAGTTTAGTGTTTCTGTCTTAATATTTGGATCTTTAATCCACTTCGATCTTAGTTTAGTGCGCGCTGATAAGTATGGGTCTAGTTTTAATCTTTAGCAGGTTGAAATCCAGTTTTTCCAACACCATTTATTAAATAGGCTATCTTTCCTCCAATGAGGGTAGTTGGCTCCTTTGTCAAAGATGAGGTGGCTGAGTATGTCTGGAGTTGTTTCTGCATCTTTTAATCTATTCCACTGATCTTCAGGTCTGTTTCTTTGCCAGTACCATGCTGTTTTAATCACAGTAGCTTTGTAGTAATTAGTTTCAAGTTGGGGATTGTGATGCCCCCAGCCTTGTCTCTGTTTCCTAGAATTGCTTTTGCTATTCTAGGTTTCTTCTGCTTCCAAAGGAATTTTTGGATTGTTTTCTCTAGTTCTGAGAAGTATTGTTGGAATTTCAATTGGCATTGCATTAAATCTATATAGTACTTTTGGAAGCATGGCCATTTTCACTATATTGGTTCTTCCTACCCAGGAACAAGGGATATCCTTCCATTTTCTTATATCCTCTTCGATCTCCTTTTTCTGAGAGCTGTAGTTTTCAGTGTAGAAGTCTTTTGCTACCTTTGTTAGGTTGATTCCTAGATATTTCTTTTTTTTTTTTTTGGATGCTATTGTAAAAGGAATTGTTTCCCTAATTTCTCTCTCACTGGATCTGCTATTTGCATATAAGAAGGCTATTGTTTTTTGAGTGTTGACCTTGTATCCAGCTACTCTACTGAATCTTTCAATTAGGTCTAGAAGACTTTTGACTGAGTTTTTTGGGTTTTCTATGCAAAGTATCATATCATAAGCAAATAATGACAGTTTCATTTCTTCCTTTCCTATCTTTATTCCTTTTATTTCTTTCTCTTTTCTAATTGTTATGGCTAATGTTTCCAGAACAATATTGAACAGGAGTGGTGATAGTGGGCATCTTTGTCTTGTTTCTGATTTTAGTGTGAAAGTTTTCAGTTTTTGACCATTTAGTATGATGTTGGCTATTGGGTTTTCATAGATAGCCTTAATCAGGTTGAGATACAGACCTTCTATTCCAATTTTCTGTAGGGTTTTTATCATGAATGGGTGTTGGATTTTGTCAAATGCTTTTTCTGCATCTATTGAGATGATCGTGTGGTTTTTGTCCCTCACTCTGTTAATATGGTGTATTGCATTTATTGATTTACTAATGTTGAACCATCCTTGCATCTCTGGGATAAATCCAACTTGGTCAGGGTGTATGATTTTCTTGATGACACTCTGTATTCTGTTTGCCAGTATCTTGTTGAGGATTTTTGCATCTATGTTCATTAGGGAGATTGGTCTTTAGTTCTCTTTTTGGGTTGGGTCTTTCCCTGGTTTGGGGATCAAAGTAACACTTGCTTCCAGGAATGAATTTGGAAGCCTTTACTTTCCCATTTTGATGTTACATGTGAGAAATTCTTGTGCCAATTCCAGAAAGCAGCCCAGTGATGTAGGAATTTTAACAAGGAACCAACCAGCTAAGTGTTTTGGTAAATGTTACCCATATCTTCTACCAGTTTTTTGAGAATATAAGGTTTATTTCCAATAGGAGTCTTATTTCCAATGAATGGATCATTGTAATAGTGCAAGAGGCTGAGCAAAAGAAAACTCATAGGAATGGGCTTGCCCAATCCATTTCTTTCAATTGCATCTATAATTTTTTCATATACATTATGCTTCAGTGTACAGCATACCATCATAATTTATATCACATAACATTATCCATATCCCATTTATATACACAATTCTGACATCATTATCATTATGAATCTCATGAAAAATGCAAATAATGTTTTAAAAAATTTATCTTTGCAAAATATTATTCTTCCTCTAAGTGGTATATGAGGTAGAGATTTTAACAAATTTTAATCAAATGGTCCAGATAATTCTAGAAATTTGACTCCCTAATCAGAAAGTTCATAAACTTTTAAATGCTCTTGCATAAAATAAGTGATCATAAACACTTATTGAATGATGCATGAAGAGAGAAGGGAAAGAGAAGGAATGATGTGCACTCTTCCAAGAAGAAAATAAACATTAGCTAATTAAACTAAATGTGATTTTTAAATAAATAACCTGGTAACTTACATAGTGAGATCACTTAGAAATTGTGATAAATCAATGCAATAATGAATAATAATGAATAAATATATAAAAATATTAACTGGTTTTCCTCAAGTTAATGAAAAATAATCATTACAACATTATTCAGGAAGAAATTTTATCAATCATGTGTTTCAATTCATATTTTAAAAGTAAGGAAACATGGTATAGAAAAGTTCACAGAATTAACTGTGAACTGTGAATCTAGTCGTCTTGGTGATCACAGGAAATTTCAGATCTTCTGACTTTGATTAATTTTCCATTAGAGCATGTTATTGTTTGTTTCTAGCAATTAAAATGAAAACAGTGTTCTGTGATGACCTAATTTTAGGGGAAATGCTTTATAATGAGCAAAAAGAACACTGCATGAATCACTGTAGCTTCTCGTCAGCAGTTTTATTGTATGACTGGAATAGCAGAATGATTATAATCACTAACTTGGGTCTTGGAAACATGTCCAATTTCCTGGTGAATTTATAATTTATGATGTCCATTAGTCCCCTTACTAAGAGGTGGCTGGTCGGACTTTGCAGGCATAACTTTAGGGTGTCATTTAGGCTACAGGCTGGCAGGAACTCACCAGATAAACCTTATACACACTGGTAAAGTTAGAGCAAATGGCTGGTTTAATTAACTGAGAATTAGAAAAAAAATGCTAGTGAAAAACAAAATGGACACACTAATCAGAATTAAATTTAGGCTAGCTTCCCTGAACTTCAGAATCCAAAACAAAGACACATTGATCCAATAGATAATATATCTTACTCAATTATACTATGGCAGTTTTCACACAAAAATAAAATTATGATTGCTCTACGAAACACAGAATATATTGGATGTTTCCATATCCTCTCTCATTCAACAGTTTGTGAATAATGAAGTAACACCATTATGAAGCATTTCTTGCTTTAGCTAGGAAAAAAACATGAAGAGCAATATCTCTAATTTCTTATTCTTTTAAATCATTCATTGCTGATAAAGTATGATGCAATAGAAAGAATGCTAGATTCTACAGTAAGATCTACTATGGTGTGGCAATGGCCAATCTCTAGCCTCTGCCAACTGCAGTGTTCCCACTGGGGGAAGGATGAGCTGTATCTAGCTCTGTCCTGAATGGCACTCATGGTAAACATATTTAGCTATGTAACTAGAAGTTATAATTAAACCTGAAAAGTTTTCTTCTTTTATGTCTTTTCAGAAATTACAATAACAGAGACTTCCATAGCTCATCACTTTTCACCAAAACTTATTTAGAAAATAGATTTGAATTTTGATCTAAAATATAGAAGAAATACTCTAGCATCTTTGTCATTTTCCAAATCATGTGACCCAGTGATCTGCCAATTCTTTTCTCAGTTTACACGATGGTAAAACCCTAAGTGAAACTGGAAACTGAACAAGCTGTTCTTCAGTAACCCCAATCTATGGTCACTCCAGACTGCTCCCCAAAACCTCTGACCTCAAAATGCTCCCAGCTGGCTCTCTCATACATTTCATCACTTACAGATCTTCAATTCATTCTCCGTTCTCCTTAGTTGCTGTAAATCTCAATTCTTCAGGCCCAGGCGTTGAAGGACCACAGGCAGGTCATGGTCATTTGGACACTGGCTTCACCTCCTGAGTGCTAGAAACATGCTTGCCCACTTCCCTATCTCCTCTCTATCTCACAAATGCTTTCCTGCATGTAAGGAGTGGCAGACACTTTGGAATGGATAGACAAATTACTATTATGAAGAAAGAAATAAAAAACAGCCCCCACAGCTCTCTTTCTACCTCGAAATAGTGTGTATGAAGCTTGGCAATGTTTCTTTTTGTTTTGGTTTGTTTATTTGTTTTGGGACAGGAATGACAAAAGGCTCTGTTTTTTGGAGCAGAAACAAGTAAGGTAACTTAGGTAGTAAAGAAAATATAAACAAATACACTTTCAAGAGAGGAGATGCACTGAGTAGAGGGTATAGATCTAGTCTGAAGGGTCAAGACAGCAGTTCTGAGAAGAAGGCTTGATTTCTCAAAAGATACACAGTGCTGAATACCAAAAGGTGTTCTTTTATGGGATAAACAGTCTGGCTATTTTCACTTCCTTGGGATGGCTGTCTCTATATGAAGGTCACTCCATGTGCAAGCTGGAACATTAAAAGTTCAGAGATTTTCCTCAGAAGATCTGTTTGGAAGAAGAAATGAACCACAAAAACTAAGTAAAATGATAAAATCTAAATATATATTGATACCATAACATTAAAATGATTTTCTTATTGTGTAATTTAAAAAGACACAATCTATGGCTTGGGGCGTGGGTCCTTTATATACCTCATGGTTTCCATAGATGAGAGCTGAGGTCTGATCCAAAGAAAGAGGGAGGAAAAGAGAAAAAGAGGAAGGGAAGGAGGAAGAGGGGAGAGCTGGAATTTAAATACATAATAAAATGGAAGATGTATTCAAATGGGATTGTTAACATTTTGTAAAATCCTTGTTTGGGAAGATAGTAAAAATATTGATTTTATTTAGGCTATGGCAGATTAACCATATATATGCTAACATGCTTAATAGAACCATGAAATATATAACTAAAATTAAGTTCTAAACTATTAGAAGGAAAAATAATAAGTAACCAATCAATACAGAAGAAGTCAAGAAAGAAAGCTATTTTTAACGCCCTACCAAGGTCATGAATAGCACAGAACACAACGAATCAGCCCACTGCAGACAGGCAGGTCTGCACACACACTGCCAAGGTCGCCAGTCGCACGAAACATGCCTAATCAGCCCGCGCCTTGGCAACAATCCACTGGACATCCCCCCTACCCCCTCCTCGGTACAGCCACCTGGTTCCACACTACAAAGACGCAGAGGACACCGGACCACCAGACCACGGTACTGAGTCCTGCCACTCCCGCCCCAGAGGTAGGGGCTTCTGAGTCGCCATCTCACTGCTCCTGGTCCAGAGGAAGGGGCTTCCTGGCCACCATCCCTCCTACTGCTCCCAGCCCAGAGGAAAGGGCTTTTGGTCCATCTTCTTTCCCACCACTCCTGGCCCAGAGGAAGGGGCTTCTGGGCCACCAACACTCCCACTGCTCACGGCCCAAAGGTAGGGGCTTCTGAGCCACTGTCCCACTGTTCCTGGACCAGAGGAAGGGGCTTCCCAGCCACCATCCCTCCCGCTGCTCCCAGCCCAGAGGAAAGGGCTTTTGGGCCACCATCCCTACCACTGCTCCCAGCCCCTGTCCCACCTCTCCCAGCTCAGAGGAGGTAATCCATGCAGGTGCCAACAGCGGCCGCCCCCCCGAGTTGAAGTGAAAAAACATGTAAATAAGTCTCAAAACCAGACTTCCAGATCACCTACAGCAAACCCAAAGGGAAGTGAGATGGAACACTCTGATACTCAACAACCTGGACCCACTGAACTGGCAACAAAAGGGGATCTGGAAAAAATGAAATCAGAAATAATTTCTCAGATAACAGGAGAAATTGTGCTCCTAGTGCAAGACATGATTAATAAATCTAGACAGGACCTGAGGAATATGATGGAATCCCAACATAGGAAACAAATGGAATCCATAAAACAGATGCAAATAGATTTCCAGGACATGAAAAACTCCATTGAAAGTCTACACAGCAGAATGAGCCAATATGAAGACAGAATTTCAGATATAGAAGATAAGATTGAAATTAATGACCAGGAAAAGAAAAATTGCTTCAAAATTATAAAGGAACATGAGAAATCAGTCCAGCAGCTCACAGACGATTCAAAGAAGAATAACATAAGACTGATTGGAGTCAATGAAGAAACAGGAGAGAGTGCAGATGACATAAAAAATCTCTTCACAGAAACAATGGCAGAACACTTCCCAAGCAGGGGAAAAGAGCTTGACATACAGATAAGTGAGGCATACAGGACTCCAAATAGCCTTGATCAAAAAAATCTACACATAGGCATACAATTGTTAGGATTCCAGAAACTCAACAGAAGAACAAAGTTCTACAAGCAGTGAGAGAAAAGAAAAAAATCACATACAAAGGAAAGCCCATCAGAATCACAGCAGACTTCTCAACACAAACCATCAAGGCAAGAAGAGCTTGGAGTGACATATTCCAAGCCCTAAAAGAAAACAGCCTCCAACCCAGATTGATGTACCCTGCAAAACTATCTTTCAAAATGGGTGGAGAAATAATATACTTTCATGACAAAGAGCACCTTAGGAACTTCGTGAATACCAAACCAGCACTCCAAAGAATTTTACACAATATCCTAGGAACAGACATTGAGGATCACAACCCCAGGAAGCAAAGCAGGATAAACCCATCTGGCATGACAAGGAATTAAATGTAAAGGGGGAGAACCCAACAAAAAGAAAAATTCATGGCAATGACAAGTCAATACGTTTCAGTTATAACCATCAACGTTAATGGTCTCAATTCACCAATCAAAAGAAATAGACTGGCAGAATGAGTCAAGAAGCAAAATCCAACAATATGCTGCGTACAAGAAACACACTTAATTCAAAAGGAAACTCACAGACTGAAAGTTAAAAGATGGAAAACAATACTCCATGTGACAGGAACCTGAAAAAAAGCAGGACTAGCTATCCTCTTGGCAGATCAAGTAGATTTCAAACCAACACTGATTAAGAGAGATGAAGAAGGACACTACATCCTTGTAAAGGGAAGAATCCAAGAGGAAGAGATGACAATCATAAATATCTATGCACCAAACACTAGTGCACCCAACTATATAAAACAAATACTAATGGACATGAAAAGTCATATATGCACTAATACAATTGTAGTGGGGGACCTCAACACCCCACTGTCACAAATAGATAGATCAACTAGACTAAAAATAAGTAATGAAATACTAGAACTCAATCAAACTCTTGAGCAAATGAACTTAACAGATGTTTACAGAGTCTTCCACCCCACAAAATCAGAATACACATTCTTCTCAGCTGCACATGGGTCATTCTCAAAAATAGACCACATACTCACACATAGAACAGGTTTAAGTAAGTGCAAAGGAACTGAAGTTATCCCCTGTATATTATCAGATCATAGTGTGAGGAAATTGGAGATCCATAGCAAAAGAAAAAAAAAATTTCATAAACACATGGAAATTGAACAACACACTTCTGAATAACCAATGGGTCACAGAGGAAATTAAAGAAGAAATCAGAGAGTTCCTTCAATTAAATGACAATGACAATACAACATATCAGAATCTATTGGACACAATGAAAGTAGTCTTACAAGAGAAATTCATAGCAGTGAATACACATATTAGGAAAACAGAATGAACACAATTAAACAACCTGATGCTGAACCTCAAGCTTCTAGAAAAAGAATAGGACAACCCCAAAGCTCATACAAGGGAGGAAATTATAAAGATCAGAGGAGAAGTCAATGCAATGGAGACTAAGAAAATGATACAAAAAATCAATGAAGCCAAGAGTTGGTTCATCGAAAGAATCAACAAAATTGACAAACCCTTAGCCAACCTTATCAGAAAAAGGAAAGAAAAGGCCCAAATACATGCAATTAGGAATGAAAAGGGTGAAATTACAAGAGACCCAGCAGAAATCCAGAGGATCAGCAATACCTACTTCCAGAACCTATATGCCAATAAGATGGACAACACAGAAGAAATGGACAGATTCCTAGATACATATGAATTACCAAAGTTGAATGAAGAAGACCTAAACATTCTGAACAACCCAATATCAACCAATGAAATTGAAAATGTAATTAAAAACTTATCAACTAAGAAAAGCCCGGGCCCTGATGGCTTCACTGCTGAATTCTACAAGACATTTAGAGAGGAACTGCTGCCACTACTGTTTAAACTCTTCAATGAAATTGAAAGGGAAGCAATACTCCCAAATTCATTCCTGGAAGCAAGCATCACCTTGATCCCCAAAGCAGAGAAAGACCCAACCAAAAAGGAGAACTATAGGCCAATCTCACTAATGAACATAGATGCAAAAATCCTTAATAAGAAAATGGCAAACAGAATGCAGAAGATCATCAAGAACATCATACACCCTGACCAAGTGGGATTCATCCCAGGGATGCAGGGATGGTTCAACATATGTAAATCCATCAACGTAATACACTTTATCAATAGAGCCAAGGACAAAAACCATATGATTATCTCCATAGACGCAAAAAAAGCATTTGACAAAATCCAACATGCATTTATGATAAAAACCCTACAGAAAATTGGAATAGATGGTCTCTACCTCAAACTGATAAAAGCCATCTATGAAAAACCAACAGCCAATATCATACTAAATGGTCAAAAACTGAAATCTTTCACACTAAAATCAGGAACAAGACAAGGATGTCCACTATCACCACTCTTGTTCAATATATTTCTGGAAACATTAGCCATAGCAATTAGACAAGAGAAAGAAATAAAAGTAATAAAGATAGGAAATGAAGAAGTCAAATTGTCATTATTTGCAGATGACATGATACTCTATATAGAAGACCCCAAGAACTCCACCAAAAGTCTTCTGGACTTAATAACCAAATTCAGTCAAGTAGCTGGTTACAAGGTCAACACACAAAAATCAATAGCTTTCCTCTACACCAATGACAGACTCACTGAAAGAGAAATAGGGCAAATAATTCCTTGCACAATAGCTTCCAAAAAACTGAAATACCTAGGAATCATCCTAATGAAAGAAATCAAAGACCTCTTCTCTGAAAACTATGGCACTCTGAAAAGAGAGATTGAAGATGATATCAGAAAATGGACAGACATCCCCTGCTCCTGGGTAGGAAGGATTAATATAGTGAAAATAGCCATACTTCCAAAACTGCTATATAGATTTAATGCAATTCCAGTTGAGATACCAGCAGCAGACTTCATGGACCTTGAGAAAACAATCCAAAAATTCATTTGGAACAAGAAGAGACCCAGAATAGCAAAAGCAATTCTAGGTAACAGAGACATGGCAGGGGGTATCAAAATCCCCAACCTGCAACTATACTACAAAGCTACTGTGATAAAAACAGCATGGTACTGGCAAAGAAACAGACTCGAGGACCAGTGGAACACATTAGAAGATGCAGAAACAATGCCAGACACACTCAGCCATCTCATCTTCAATAAAGGAGCCAAACACCCTCACTGGAGGAAAGATAGCCTCTTTAACAAATGGTGCTGGAAAAATTGCCAAACTTGCCAAAGATTAAAATTAGACCTATATCTCTCACCATGCACTCAACTAAAATGGAAACAGATTGAAGATCTAAATATTAAAATAGAAACTCTGAACCAGTTGGAACAGAGGTTAGGTAGAACCCTTGAAGACATCGGTATAGGAAAAGATTTTATGAACAAAACCTCAGTTGCCCATGAACTAGCACAAACAATCAACAAGTGGGATCTCTTCTTATTAAAAAGCTTCTTCACAGCAAGAGAAACCACCACCAGTGTGAAGAGACAACCCACAATGTGGGAAAAAATCTTCACCTGCCCTTCCTCAGACAAAGGTCTACTATCTCAAATCTATAAAGAACTTAAAAAGATCAGACCTCCCAAACTGAAAGACCCAATCCAAAAATGGGCTTCTGAAATGAACAGACATTTCTCACACAAAGAAGTAGAAATAGCAAATAAATACATGAAAAAATGTTCAACATCACTGGTCATTAGAGAGATGCAAATGAAAACAAGGCTGAGATTCCACCTCACTCCAGAAAGAATGGCTGCTATCATGAAATCAACCAATAACAAATGCTGGCAGGGCTGTGGGGAAAGAGGAACCCTTCTCCACTGCTGGTGGGAGTGCAGACTGGTGCAACCACTGTGGGAATCAATATGGAGATACCTCAAAGAACTAGGACTGGAAGTCCCATTTGACCCCGCTATTCCACTGCTGGGGATCTTCCCCAAAGAATTAAAAGAATCATACCACAGTGATATATGTGCAACCATGTTCATAGCAGCACAGTTTGTAATAGATAAAACTTGGAAACAGCCCAAATGCCCATCAACTGGAGACTGGATAAAGAAAATGTGGTTTTTTCATAAAATGGAGTACTACTCAGCCATAAAAAATGAGAAATTAGAGACATTTATAGCTAAAAGGATGCACATTGAGGGAATACTCTTAAGTGAAATAAATAGGACACACATGTATAAATACTGAATAGTTTCTCTGGTGTGAGAAACTGAAAGTGTAAATAAGGACTAAAATGTATAATAGGTAATGTGAAATGGGAAGAAAAGGGGCAAAGGGAAAGGAAGTGGGAGGGCTAGGGGAAAGGATAGAAGGGAATGGGATTAATATGAGAAAATAGAAAAATAGGAACAAAATCTTTGTAAATAGGGAGGAATGGAGGGGTTGAAGGGAGGGCTGGGCAAGGGTGAAAAATAAGAACCAAGAGAGATTATGTTAAGTTGCAAATTTCCAATGATGAATGTCATTATATTGTATACCTAAAATGTACCAATGATTAGAATGAAGAATCGATAATGTAAAATAGGAAGAAAAGGTCCAAAGGGGTAGGGGTAGTGGGAGGCACAAGGGAAAGGAAAGAAGGGAAAGGAAAAATGATGAGAAGTGGAAAAAATGGAAATAAAGTCTTTGTAAATAGGGAAGGGTGGAGGGGGTGAAGGGAGGGCTAGGAATGGGGAAAAAATAAGAACCAAGATGCATTATATAAAGGTACAATTCCCAATGAGCAATGTAATTGTGCTGTATACCTACAATGCACCATTAAAAGAATTAACCAAAAAAAAAGGAAACTATTTTAAAAAAAATAAAAAGATAAAAACAAACCAGAAAAGATAATGGATATAAATCAGAATATATCAGTATTTCTAATAAATATAAATGGACTAAATGCTCCATTTATAAAACAAAGATTATTAAAATAAGACAAAAATTAAATAAATAAATTAAGATTCCACATTAGCACATACTGGCTCCAAGGGTTACACCCAAATTCAAGTACTCTGGCCAAGACGGAGTAATAGGTAGAAGATCTACTCACCCAATCGAAACAATAAAGAAAAGCAAAAAAAACATAAAATACTGGCACTGGTGAACAAACATTAAAAGACCAATTCGTGGACGATGAAGAATGAATGAGCTATACTCTCTGATTACCTCTCCTCCCCACCTGAGAGACTCGCCAGGTCAGATTCAATACGGTGGAATCCAGGTAAATCTCAACCAACAGCCCAAGGTGAGAAGTGAAGCTCAGACTCCAGGGACCCCAAGTCACCAAAGTTCTCTGGACATAACTTTGGAGAAGAGGGAAGTACCTAAAGAAAAAGCCCCAAAGGTCAACAAAGGACACTGTCCAGTATTCAGGAGAGCACTTCTAGGACAAGCATGTGACAGAACTGCCCAGGACTGAAGAAAAAATCAAGTGAAGGGAAGAAAATACCCAGGGAAGCGGGGTCAAAAGAGTTTGTTTCCCAAACGACTTGTTGGTATCACAAAACAATGCTCATGAAGATGTATAGGAATACAAAGACACTCAGCACCCCAAAAAAGGTAAATTTCATGATTTCAGGCATCTGATGAAAGATTACCAGACATGCAACGAGTCAGGAAAACAAAAATATGGCTCATTCTGAGGAGAAAAACCTAACTATTTGAAAGTGACTCAAAACTGACAGAGACCTTAGAATTAGTAGACATAGACATGAAATCAGTATTTCATAAATTTAAAACTTAATAAGAAGATACTAAAATCAAATTTCTAGAGATAAAACTATAATATTTATGATAAAAATGCACTGGACAGGGAACATTGCAGGGAAAAAAAGATGGTGCTCTCAAAAGCACAGAAATAGAAATTATCCAAAATAAAATACACCCAAAGAAAATAATTCTAGATCATTAAAGTTTAAGTAGCTTAAGAATTTTACTTAAAGAGTAAAGGAATTTGACTTGAATCTTTGAAAAATTTTTAAAAGACTGTTTGAAGAAGTTTATCAAGCACATAATATTTTAAACAGTAATTACCATGAATTAGCATGGTTTCACCAAAAATGTTACGGCAAGTCAAATCATTCTTTTACAGAATCTGAGGATCTGACTAATGTAGCAAACATACCAAAGTGGTTTTAAGTAAATTATTTCGTGTGAAAATTTGGTCAAAAGCTGATCAATAGTTACAGATGGATGGTGTCTTAGTTATTTGTCTTTTGTTGCTGAGACAACATACCCAACACCAAAATTAAAGGAGAAAGGGTTTATTTAGCTCACAGTTTGTAGAGGTTTCAGTCCATAATTGACTGGCTCCAAGCAGAGTGGTACATGGCAGAGGGGCAACAGTTCATGGCAGTGGCAGAAGACAGCAAAAGCAACAAGGGGAGTCTTCCTCCTTTTTATTGTATTCAGACTATTTAGGGCAAGTAGGACTCACACCCTTAATCCTAGTGCCCTCAGGCGTAGCATTGCACCATGATTCAATTACACACTCTAGATTCAGTCACCTCTGAAAAACACCTCACCTCTCAGACCACATGAGGCTTTGTTGGGGACATCTGAACACAACCCATAATGTTCACATGGTGCAAGGGACATTTAGACACAAGCCATAAGAGATGAGTTGACTTCAAACTAGGTTTCTGTAAGAGTGCTGGAATCCTATGGGTTTGTTTCTGTCTGGCTCAACATCTGATAAATGGAGGGTAGTGGAGAAAGAAATGTCAAATTTACAAATAACATGAAACTTTGTAGAAAAGGGCATAAATAATAACAAGAAAGTCTGCACACGTTGAGTACAGATGCAGTGTATTATTGTTTATATCTAGTTGCCCCTCTCTCAAAGCTTCAAACACTCCTAGGTAAGGCTTTTGAGAGGTGACTGGATCCTGCATGTGTGATTCCAGATGAGTCCACTGGTGGGTTTACGGCTGGGTGTGATGTTGAGAGGTGAAGCCTGTTGGGAAGTAGTGGGTCACTGTGGCCATGGCCTGGAAGGGTACATACACTTCCTCCACCCATGATCTTGCCATCATGTCATTAATCATTTCTCTGCCCAGCCCCTCTGCCACGCCAGCCTGCCTTGAGCCAGCCAACTATGGACTGAAATTTCTACAAACTGTGAGCCAATACAAACTTCTCCTCCTTTAACTTTGGGTGTTTGGTATTTTGTCCATGCAATGAGAAAGTCATTAAGGCACAATGTTTTTTTCCAAGTATTTTCAATCCAATGCTGTTTGAACCCAAGAGTGCAGAGCCCATGTATGCAAACTACCAACTGTAAACTGTAGTACATCAAAGTCTGGAGCTACTATTAAACCTTCAAAAATCATAATTTGAAGAATATTTAATGATGTGTTAAAATGTTCACAACCTAAGACATAATTCTGAAAATAGTGGATAATGCCAGAGTTTGATTCTAATTTCGCAGGTGAATGTGTTTACAGGCACACATGGGAAAATGTGTAAGAAAAAATACTAAAGGCTGTCAATAGTGAATATCTCCGCAGGGTAGAAGTACAGCTGAGCTTTATTTTCTGTTATATTTTCCAAAGTTTCTTCAATGTCCAAATGCTTCTTTTATAAATTTGAGCAATCTTGTTATAATCACAACTATGCTTCTGAGTTCCTCCCAAAAGACAAGAAAGATCAGCAGCTACAGGAGATAGATTTCAGCATAATAAACATGTTAAGTTTCTAAGTCAGATTTATCCAATAAAACGGATGACCTTGGGAAGCAAGCAGTGCAGATATTTCTACCAAGGCTAGATAACAACCCAGGAGGTACATCATAAAGTAGAGTCAAGCAAAAGATGTTTTTTAACTTTTACAGTCCTTTTAATGCAAGAATCTATGAGCCCTTAAATTTAAAAACCAAGTTCAGAAGCCCAAGAATCCTGAAGTTCAGCCTCTCTAAATAGTTCAACACATAGGTGATATACAAAAAGACATTAGCCCTCCAACTTCCTAGACTTGAAAAATTAAGTTTGTAAGGATATTGGAAGTGTTTTCCATATTAGGAAATGCCAACAGATCACAAATTCCAAGTCGCTGTCTTTAAAAAAAAAACTCTCTGAGAATTTAAAAAGTTATTTTTAAATGCATTGGTTACACAACAAGGCCGAAAAACCTGAAGCTACATTAATTGAAGAACCAGATATTATCTTGCCTTTTATTAGCTTTCAACCATTTAATTTCAAAAATGTCTTTTCATATCTTTGAAATTTGCAAAGTATCCTCGATGTCTCTGAGTCATATACATTTTCCTGTATTCATTCTGGGAGTAAGATTTGAGTCATTGCCTATTTTTCTCTTACTCTTGCTGAGAAAGCACTCTCTTACGCATCCTAAAAAGATTTCATTGCAGCCTCACAGATCTGATCAGTGACGCATGAAACCCAGGCTGACTGGTGCCCAGATGGATTCAATGACTAAGCCTGAAGAGCCCTGGGAGTTAGGATCCCTCAGCACTAGTTAACTGAAACCTAAAAGAAATAATGGAAAATTGGCTGCCTTGAATTGAGCATAAAGGAGAACCCCTGAAATAACTGGAAGGCTAGGAAAGAGAAACTTCTTATACATTGCTTCCTTCCAATAACCTTAGAGTCAAGGTTTTTATTGTTTGCTTTAATATCAGTGACTATACGTTCTCTGGGGAAAGTAGCACACTGAAGTGAGTTATATCATGGATTTAGTCTGGTTAAAAGCCTCCTGTGAAATTCAGAGTGGTGCCTGGCATGTTGGAGCCACTTGCTGAGCTCAAGAAACACCAGTGTCAGGAGTTTGAGTTCTTGTCTTGCTGCAATGGTTGTGACAACAGATGCCACTGCATAGTGATCATAGGGACAGCCTCTCATACACTTTACAAATACCTTGGTAGGTTGGTGTGCTATCCCCACTGTACTTGAGGAAGTCTTCCCCAAGTACTTCCAGTTTGCACAGAGGAGCTAGATTTCAATCCAGATTTGTCTCACTTCAAAATGTAGCTCTGCTGCATCTCAGATTGTAAACACCTTCTACTTTTTCCTCCTGGCTTCAATTCCTGGACTGAGAAAGTAAATCCAATGAGCTGGGATTAATCTGTCAGGATAAGTTCTTGGGAAAATGAGAACCTGCTCTGAACTCTGAATGGCCGTTTATTCTTTAGGGCCAGTTTGCTGAACTCTCTCATTCTTCCACAGTGTTCTTAGTTCATACTCTAGAGCTTATTTGCTCTTATAAACTCTCATCATTTCTCTACTGGAATACTGCTGTTCCTATCACTGGTCTCTTGACTACAAGGCCACACAGTTCAATCAGTTCAGACCATTTATTTAGATTCTTAACCCCTTACATCTCTTATAATTTTTCTCCAGTCATCTCTTGCAAAACATTCACTAATCCGTCTTGTTTGAAGCAATTTACCAACACTTTTCATTCTTTGTTCCTCCATAAAACACTTAGCAACTAGGTGTGGTGGTGCACACTTGTAACCCCATCATTCTGGGTGGCTGAGGCAAGAAGGATCACACATTTGAGCTCCGTCTAGGCAATTCAGAGACTTAGCAAGACCCTGTCTCAAAATGGAAAATAAAAACCAGGCTAGGGGTGCGGTTAGGGTTAACACAGGATCATCAAATAGATATAAATGATTGAAGCGTCAATAA
Source organism: Heterocephalus glaber (assembly GCF_053883595.1). NCBI lineage: Eukaryota > Metazoa > Chordata > Mammalia > Rodentia > Bathyergidae > Heterocephalus > Heterocephalus glaber. The sequence continues at coordinate 3,775,306 of NW_028258139.1, read as the reverse complement.
GTATCTTATTACTCAAACTATAGTTGAATATATGAATGCTCTTATCTTTATCTCTTATGAATGCTCTGCTTGTGTATTTTAAAGTTATTATTCCCTTGACCTGCCTAGTCCTTCTAAGTGTCAGTATCTTCTGTGGTCCCCCAGATAGAACTGCTCTGCCCACTAGCCGTCCTTCTCCCACACTTGTTCCAAAGTTCTCCATGAAGAGTCAACCAGATTCTTACCCAATGAGATTACCAAACTATGCAGGGATAATGTCTTTCTTGCCAAATGCCTCTATCTTTCCTATCTAAATTAGTTTATAGAACTGTTAGGGCAGGTCGACTTTCACACTCTTCCTCATCGTTATATATTACCTGGCTCAGTGTTATATATCCCTAGGCCACATAATAAATATTCTTTGTTGAGAAAAGGGGCGGGGGGAGAGAGAGAATGAGAGAGAATCAGCATGTGATCTTATGTTATGCTTTCAGGTAGTTAGGAGATGAAGGAGCACAGAAGGGCCCAGGGTAACATCGCAGATGGGAGTCAGTTCCTGAGATGGGTCAAGGTGAATTGAAAAAGGACAGAGAGCAAACGCATATCATAAAGTCAAAGCAGTTGGAGTTGGAGTAGTGATGGGAATCAGACACGATTGTTTACTTGAAGCTCTAATTTAAAAAATGAGAGCCTACTGCCAAAGCCTCTGCTTTGCTTCCAATTCTTTCCATTTGTTTTGCTGATGAATTGGAGGAAAATACTTGGAAAGCCTTTCTGGTGCCAAAGAATTGAATGACTTTCCATTGTTTAGAGCTATGCATTGCCCCACATACCTTTTCAATCATTAGTACTTAATCTCCTGATTATACTTTTACACAAACAGATCATCTGTATAACATACTCCATACTGTTCTTAAATTCAGCCAACTTATTTTTCTCTGCTGCTTAAAGCCAACAAGAAAAACATTTTTGTCAGTCTATTAAAGAGAAGAAAGAAAAGTTTCTCAAAATGTGTGAAAAGGATGAGAGAGGGATAACCTACTTATAACCCAAAGACTTTCAAGATCACATCCTGAGTCACTGTACAGAACAAAGGAATTCAGTTATCTAAGAGTCTTACTTACAAAACATAGTCCTAAACTATATTTCTGGTGTGCCACAGAATTGTCAACTTCTATGTTAATGGGCTTATGTGTGAGAGTTAAAATACATAAATGAGTAAAAACTAACTAAAGTCAATATTGTTTTCCAAATCAGATGGCTTTTATTTGGGAGATACTGGCCTAAATAAGTTGGTTCTATCAATGTACATAAAATATGTTCCCAAAATAAAGTACGATTTCAATATGTTGTAACTGCTTTCTGAAAGCATACTGACATCATTCTTCAGTGAAAGTAAAGATGGAGTCACACATGCTTTACACTTCCCACCCAGTGGGTCAGTCCGTGTTCCAGCTGTGAAGCTCCGGAGCATCAGGTTGCAGCCTTGTCTTTGTCCTCAGAACCAGTCCCTCAGTGGTTTGGGGCCCGAGGACTCACCCACTGTCCTCACCACTCCAGACCACCACCCTCCGGGATGCCAGACACCTAGCACTGGAGGCCCCTACCTGGGACATCTGGCTGCCACACTCCGGGACTCGAGGCTGCTTCCTAGGACTCCGGACACCCAACCAGGATGCCCAGCTGACCATGCCCAAGGCCTTCCTGCAACTTGACCAGCAGAACTAACGGGGCCCAGCAGGTGCAGCTCTGGAATCAGACCCTACTGACCATCCAAGGGCAAGCACAATTTTCCTGAACAAATCTCATGCATACGCACAAAATCAGAGGAAAAGCAACTATTTCAACCACCGTGACCTTAGCAGTACATTACCACATAAAGAACAGAGATGGAAATAGAGCCTTGGATATTTTTGATGAGAGATTGCATCCACTCACAAGAGAGAAGCTTCCAGAGGACTACTTTGAGCATGATCCTGAACATAAATGTATTTACAGATTTGTTGCCTTTATTTTTAATGCTGCATGGTTACCAACTGAATATGCAATAATAACTTTGATAAGATGTTACTTATTTAAAAAAAAAAAAGATGGAACCTACAGTTTCTTAATTACTTATGCATTTGATGACTGGCTTAATTCTTAAGGATAGAGGACCCTGTGGCTAGTGGTAGAGCATTTGCCTACCATGCCCTAGGCCTGGCCTTCTATGCCCAGCACCGCAAGCAATCAATCAACCAATCAATGAACTTTAAGGATGGATGGTGTAAAGTACCAAGGACAGAGCCCCCTCCATCAGAAAGGCCACCGTGAGTTCACAGAGAATGTGCTAAGTGGCAATTTAGATACCTCAGGGTTACAAATCACAGATCTAAGAAAGACCATAGAGATTATCTCATATAACTCCTTGTTTCAAATGAGGAAAATGAGACAAAGAGAAGACACATTGCTCACAGAATGTCACATAAAAGGAAGAAGAGCCCTGGGTCTCCATTGTGGTACAATGTATTGTTCTTTTTTTTCCTGATTTTTCTTTAATACTGTTGCCATCTCACATAATATACTATTAGAAACCTTCTTACTGGCATCTAATCTATCCATTTGTTGCACCACTTGATATCCCCCTCAAACCTAGGTCTATGGCTAGGCGATAATTAATGGATAGTGACATTAATTTTCCAAAAGTGGATTAACACACACATTGAAACCACTTAACTTTCCAACTTAGAGTTCATACAAGTCTTTTTGTTTCCTACAGCTATCACTCCTACAGCGGTTTTGAATCCAAGGAGTGGGAAGAACATCTTTTTGTTCTTGATGCTTCTTTCTCCTTTTCTTCTGCCCTCCTTTAAGCACATGTCCTGGTACAGCACCTGTATTCCCAATGAGATAGAGGAACCAAAGAGGTGTGGCAGGTCTCCAGGAACTTCACTTTTTCTCTTGCTAAATTCCATCCCACCACACACCAACCAGCACCCACTCCTCTATATCCACCTGGGCCCTCGCTGTTTATAACACCCTCTTGTTTTCCACAATCTGTTCATCTGGCATCTCCTAATCACTGACACGTAGCTTTTCTTCATTTGTAAACTGCAATTTCTTCATTAAAAATTTGGTCAAGAAAATGCCAAGCTGGGTTTAACTGCAGGATGGATGGGATAAAATTTAAACCAAAATGAATTTCACACCTCTCTGCTCCACATTCTTCGGATATCCATCAGAGAACTCCATTATTTTTGCTTAAAGCTCCAATTTGGCATTTCACCAAGACAATTATACCTTTGAGTGGGTTAACATAATCAGGTTTCACACATTTCTTCAATGAAGATCACAAAAAAAGGCTAACACATAGCACTTGCTTGTCATAGTTTGAGATATTACTTATGTAATTCAGTTGACAAATGCATAGGCCCCTCAACTTATCATGAAGGTACTTCCTGATAAAATCCATTGTAGTTTGAATATATCATTAATCAAAATTGAAATGAACACATGTGACCTACTGAACATCCTAGCTTAGAAACACAGTGCACTATAGAGTATGGGTTCTTTCTCATCATGGCTGCACAGCTAACTGGATCGGTAGCTCACTGCCGTGCTAAGCATCACAACAGAAGATTAAATACACAACAAATCATTAGATCAGGAAAAGATCAAAATTCAAAGTACAATTTCTACTGAATGTGTATGATTTTTGTACCATATAGTTTTTGTTTTCTACTATGAAATACTATGTAGAAAGTATGTAGAATTTAATAATATAAAAATATAGAATATGATAAAGATATTTAGCAATTGCTTCTTATTTTAGCTAGATTATTTTGACTATATAAAACCAAATTCTATCTACCACCATAATTACCATGTGCCATGGCATCATTCTAAGTTTAGGGAGGTGGTGAGTAAAACACAAACCTTTGAAGACAAGGCCTTCTAAGAATCTAGTTTGGGAGAAGACCCCATAAAGGAATATTGTATTTACAAGAAAGTACTGGACATGATACAGGAAGGGGCATGGCACTCTGCCCATTCTGCCCTTATAAAACATCTGGTCAGTTATGGAAAGTTATTTTTACTTTTACTTGGAAAGTTATTTTAATCTAGACAATGTATCCTGTTTAGTTTGGAGTCTGGGAAACAGGCTCTTTTTCTTTTCCTTTTTTTTCTTTTTCAGTATATGTTTGCAGTACATAATTATTACATTTATCATGGACAGTTAGTATATGTACATAACACATCTTAATTCTTTTTCACCCTGTATCCCTCCCCTCCGATCTGGCTCTTTCCAACTCTTGGGCCCTTTATCATTTGCAAAAGGTCTATTCCAATAGCTTTTGCAATGCTTTTTTTTATTCCCTTTCCCTTCCATGTCTCTCCCTCCTTTCACATCTTGTTCCCCTTCCCATTTGAAAAAGATCTCCCTTTTTCCCATTATCTATCTTTTACTTTGCTCTTTACTTATACTGCAGGTTTCTCGTGTAAGAGAAATTATGTGATATTTAAGGTTCTATGTCTGATTTATTTCACTTAATATTATAGTCTCAGGATGCATTCATTTACCTATGAATGCTTCAAGCTTATTCTTCTTTATGACAGAGTAGTGCTCCATCATGTATAAATACCAAATTTCTTTATTCATTCATCTGTTGGGCAAAAAAGATGTATTCAAGATTTAGCTATTATAAATTGTGTTGCCATAAACATCAGTATGCAAGTATTGTAAAATGATGGCTTTAACTCTTTAGGGAAGATACCTAGAAGGAGGATATCTGAGTCAAATAAAATTTCTATTTTTAGTTTTTTGAGGCATCTCCATATTGATCTCCATAGTAATGATACTATTCTACATTCTCACCAACAAAGTAGAATAGTTTCATTTTCTTTGCAGCCTCTTCAGAATTTGTTACCAAATACATAAGACCAAGTCTAGACCCATGTATCTCACTATGTATTAAACTAAAATAAAAATGAAACAAAGATGCAAATGTTAGAAACATTTAACCTCCTAGAAGATAAAAATGGTGAGACTCTTGAACACATAGGGATAGGCAAGGAATATCTGAAAAGAACCTCAATGACCCAAGAAATAATGTCAAGAATCAGCAAACAAGATTATATCAACTTTAAAAGCTTTTGCACAGCAAAGGAAATAATCGACAGGGTGAAAAGACAACCTGCAGAATGGGAAACAGATTTTTCCAGCCATTCCTTGGACAGAGGACTAGCAGCTAGAATATATAAAGAACTCAAAAAAATAGATACCCTCCAAAATAAAAGACCCAATCAAAAAATGGACAACCAAAATGAATAGAAACTTCTCAGATGAAGTACCAATGACCAATAAATACATGAAAAAAAATGTTCAACATTACTGACCTTCAAAGAAATTAAAACAACACTGAGATTCCATCTTATTCCAGAAAGAATGGCTATAATCAAGAAATCAAATATAAAAAGGCTCTTATGATAGAGAGAATACACACATATTAGAGAGTGAGATCTGGTCTGGTCAGAAGTGCAGACCTCATACTTTCTGGTATCTCTGCAATTCTTTCGAGTGGTTTCCATAAATCCATTTAGCCTCTTATCTACTTACCAGATTTCAATAAAATATTATCATGCATAAAATTGCCTCAGACATCTTATGTCATAGTCATAGATCTTACACAAAATGGAACAAATTATTTAACATCTTTTCTGAAAGTGAGAAGAGAAGTTGCTAACTTACAGGTTGAAGAAAATAAATTGAAATAGCTCGTATAAAATATCTGGTACATCAGACTCGTTAACTTGTAACTACTATTATGAGTAGTAGTACTTTATGCCTATCTTTGGGTCTACATGCATCCACCTTAATTATTTGACATGGTCATTCCTGAGAAGTCAGGGACTGAAAATTTGGCTTTGCATTAGGACTGCGGATCATGGCTTCTGAAAAGAAACAGCTTTGTGTGCACTTTGATAGACTTCTAAGCTTGGCAATACAATTCCCTTTCATAGCTCAGAATGAGTGCCTGGTAAACTCTCATTTCATGAATACTCATCACCTTTACCAAGTAAAGCACAAAGCACAGTTATTTGCCTTTGCAGAAAAACTTCACGAATGCCTTCACTGGAATGCCTACCAAAAGCCTAAAAGTTGTCCCTCTTGATATATTCAGTTTTCTCCTAGGACACAGATGTCTATTAACTACAAAGAATCACTTCATTTAACTCTAAGTTATGCTTCCCTGAAATTTGTCTATGAATAATACACTATAAAATTCACAGGCTATGGCTATTCCCATCACTTACTTTGATTTATGAGTGAAAAACATTAACTTCTTTGTCATTTATGATAAGCTTTGGTGATTTCCTTTCTGGTTGTTTAAGGTGGACATCAAAGTCCCCAGGATTGGGCTTAAAACTTAACACCGTATCCCACTGACCCCTGGCAGAGAGTACTTAGCACACTCAGGCAGCCTCTCCAGAAGTGGACATCAGCCTGGCACCTGTACATATGTGCATGTACCTTGCATGGAAGCTAATGATGGGAAGGGGGGGGGGGGAGGAGGGGGAGGGGGAGGGGGAGGGGGGGAGGAGAGAAAAAGGAAGAGGAAGAGGAAACAGAAAACTAAGGACAGTACTTTTTCTTCTGGGATGTTTCTTGAATTTATTTCATTTTTATGAACTTTTTTCATTTTTATGATCTTCATTGCTAATGAAGATCATAACAGCATATAAAAGGCTTCCGCTAATAATGTATGAGTGGAACTTTATCATATGCAGGAAAATTATTTTCTTGGTATATTTAATACTATTTATTAAGAGCAACTTTTAAATACTTACATATTCTCCAAAAAAGTGCTTTGTAGCAATGTTTGGTAAAACCAAATCATGGTGACAAACAAAATAAAAAGTTTATCTTTATTGAGTGGGAGAAAAATGCCAGTAAACCAGCAAACCTTTGGTACCATCCTGGCCTTCTGCCATGCCATGTGGAGGTACAATGATATGGCAGAGAGCACATGTACCCTGTAGTTTGTATCCTTGGTCCTACTCAGGATGGTTCTTTACAGCTGTGGGATCTGGAAAGGGCATTTACCAACCTAGGCTGCAATTTTCACACTGTTAAATTGTGTCAAGCTCATAGGACTGTCCTGAAAATTACTGATTATGAGAACTATAGGTTTTAATCAGTGGGAGGTGGTACTATTTTTGCATGAAATTTCCTTTTATCCTGTCCCCAGATCTAACTGACCCCTTGAAGATCAGCATTTCTTGTTTACCAAAAAACTTTAGTGGGATGTTTTGGGGGCTATGACCTGGTGGTTCTTCATCAAGATGTGAGAGTTGTGAATGGAATGCTGTCACTGCAATAGTTCCTCTGATATGAGAAAGCCAAAATATAAGCAATTTAAGGCACAAAATAAAAGAGAAATAATAGCAAACAGGGAGGTAGATTTTATAGAGTTGGGAATGACATCTGGGAAAAGGGGAGAAGTTAAAATGAGCAGGTTGCAATATGTATATTACCAATTACCCAAGATGAACATACTGTTATGGTTTGTGTCTGGATAAGATATAAGGGGCAGAAAGATGCTGTTAAGTTCTCTTGTTGGTTTTGTTATCTTCCGCCACCATGAACTATTGTTCCTCTTCCATGGGCCACCCTGCCTTGTAGCCAGCCAATTATGAACTGAAACCTCTACACAATGAGCTAAATAAACCTTTCCTCCGTTAACTCTGGGTGTTGGATATTTTGTCTCAGCAATACAAAAAGTAACTAACACAGAATTTGGTACCAGAAGAGAGATTGTTGCTATGTTGTTACTTGGCCATGTGGTTCAAGAGCCTTTGGAGCTGGCTTACGGGACAGGGAAGAGTTAGGAAAGATTCAGGGATGCTGGTTAAAAAGGGAGAGCTGGAATGCTTTAGGCTGTACTGTATGGGAGATTCTGGTCAGAGCTCAGAAGACCAGAAAGCTGGGAAAGATCAAACTCAAGAGGTTTCTGTGGCATTGGCTGCTGGACTCCAGAGGATGTGTGTTATGCTATGGCAGAAAGTCTGTCTGGTTTTTGCTCATGTCCAGAGACTTTGCCTGAGGTTAAGATTGAGGGTGACTAATCTTGTAGAAGAAATTTCAAGACAGTCAAACGTTGAAGTGGTGGTGTGACTACTATTAGGGACTTTTAGCCAGATTTAGGTTGAGAATCAAGAGCAAAAAGCCCAGCAGAATGATTTAAAATATTTTGAGTTTGACCAGAAAGGAAGCTCCAGTAAAGCTGTAGACTGCAAAGATAGAGCAGAGGAGATCTTAATTGCTGAGCAGGAATAGAAAAATAGAAAAGATGGCCTGAGGGCATCACAAGCAGCAGCAGGACTCCACCCTTTGCAGCCTCAAAGTTACAAAAGTCAAAGATTTTGCTTTGAGAAGAGATCCCCAGAGCACCATGTTCCAGAATGGCAGCAGCCTAGGGAAGTTATTCCTCAAGACTTGGTTCATAACCCTGCTCCACTGCTGGTGGGAGTGTAGACTGGTGCAAGCACTGTGGAAATCAGTATGGAGATACCTCAAAGAACTAGGACTGGAAATCCCATTTGACCCTGCTATTCCACTGCTGGGGATCTTCCCCAAAGAATTAAAAGAATCATACCACAGTGATATATGTGCACCCATGTTCATAGCAGCACAGTTTGTAATAGATAAAACTTGGAAACAGCCCAAATGCCCATCAACTGGAGACTGGATAAAGAAAATGTGATTTGTTTATAAAATGGAGTACTACTCAGCCATAAAAATGAGAAATTAGAGACATTTATAGCTAAAAGGATGCACATTGAGGCAATACTCTTAAGTGAAATAAATAGGACACACATGTGTAAATACGGAATAGTTTCTCTGGTGTGAGAAACTGAAAGTGTAAATAAGGACTAAATGTATAATAGGTCATGTGAAATAGGAAGAAAAGGGGCAAAGGGGAAGGAAGTGGGAGGGCTAGGGGAAAGGATAGAAGGGAATGGGATTAATATGAGAAAATGGAAAAATAGGAACAAAATCTTTGTAAATAGGGAGGGCTGGAGGGTTTGAAAGGAGGGCTGGGCAAGGGTGAAAAACAAGAACCAAGAGAGACTATGTAAAGGTGCAAATTTCCAGTGATGAATGTCATTATATTGTATACCTAAAATGTACCAATGATTAGAATGAAGAATCGATCATGTAAAATAGGAAGAAAAGGTCCAAAGGGGTAGGGGTAGTGGGAGGGGCAGGGGAAAGGGAAGAAGGGAAAGGAAAAATGCTGAGAAATGGAAAAAATGGAAATAAAGTCTTTGTAAATAGGGAAGGGTGGAGGGGGTGAAGGGAGGGCTAGGAATGGGGAAAAAATAAGAACCAAGATGCATTATGTAAAGGTACAAGGTCCCAATGAGAAATGTAATTGTGTTGTATACCTACAATGTACCAATAAAAGAATTTAATACAAAAAAAGAAAAAAAAGATTTGGTTCATAGAGACCCGATAGCCAGCAGAGAGGGAAGCCTGGCTAGTGCCTCAGCTTGGAACAGAGCTTGGCATCATCCACATGGTGCTGGCTTTAGGTGCATGCAGAATGGAAGAGTTGGGGGCTTGGGAAGGCTTCCACCCAGATTTAGGAGGAGGCCTGGGAGGCCAGGCAGGGTGCCCCTGAGAGGGCAGTGTGTGAAGTCGTGAGTGTGAAGCCAAGTGCAATGGAGACACCAGAAGTCTGAAGAAGCCAGGAGTGTGGATCACCTGAGAAAAACTCCACAGAGGTAGCAGAGCTGGCTCAAGAGAGAAGCCATGGGAGCTACCACCACGGGAAGTGCCACAGGGGCGGAGCAACCCAAGACCTTTGGATTTCACGACTTGCCACACATTGCTTTGGGTGCTGGACAGGGAACTATAGGACTTGATGTTTGCCCTGCTCGATTTGGACTTGCTTTGGTCCCATTCCTTTGCATCCCCTATTTGCACCTTTTGAGATGGTAATGTTTATCTTGTACTGATTAGTTTGGCACCACCCTAATTCCAGTAGTCTGGATAAGATAAAAGGGGCTGAAAGATGCTGTTAAGTTCTCTTGTTGCTTTTGCTGCCCTCTACCACCTTGAACTGTTGCCCCCTCTCATGTGCCACTCTTCCTTGGAGCCAGACAATTATGGTCTGAAACCTCTACAAACTATGGCCTAAATAAACCTTTCCTCCCTTAACTTTGAGTGGCGAGTATTTTGTCTCAGCAACGAGAAAAGTAACTAACACATATACTAATACTTTTTTAAATCAAAGAAAAAAATTAAAAATGGTTATCTGTACTTCCTGCCCTTCATTCTTGGAGCTATTTTTGCAGCCCTCGGCACACTGCTCCACTGAAACTCTGTAGCTCCCACTGGCTCCTGCTGCCCTCTCCCTGCCCAGTCTATGGCAGCAACACCTCATTCATGGCTAGGGACCCACTCTCCCTACAAAGTTCTACCACTAAGAAGAAAATTTTGCAGCATCACTTTAAAATAACCCAGTTGGTAAGAGAAATCAGAATTGTAACACAGTCTTCAAGTATCTTTTCCTGCACATTTCCAGCATGGTCTGTGGGCTCCAGATTTCAGAGGGTGCTTTGTTTCCACTGAGCACTGATGAACCATCTAAAGCCAACACTGTTCATTGTGAAATCTATGCAATCTATGACTATGTTAAAGATATTATATTGTATTTAAGATGCATTTTAGAAAAAGTAAAAATGCCCAATAAGCATATGTAAAAATGTTCAACATCCACAGAGTCAGGTAAATGTCACTGAAATTCCATATCACCCCAGTTGAAATAGTTATCATCAAGAATACAAAAACAGTAAATGCTGGCTAGGGTCCTGGGATAAAGGAATCATTCTACACTGTTGGTGAGAATGTAAAATTAGTATAAGCAGTATCAAAATTAGTGCTATGATTTATATCCAGACATCTCTCCAAAGTCTCATATGCTCATAGGTAGGGCTTTTGGGAGGTGATTGAATCATGGGGGTGTGATACTCATCAGTGGATTCATGGAGGTGGTCAGAGGAGGTGGTTCTCTGGGGGTGTGGCTTGGAAGGCTACATCTCTCTCCCTTCTCCCTTGATCACTCTCTGCTTCCTGTGGTCATGCCATAAGCAAGCTTCTCCCATGCCCCTCTGCCATGCTACCCTGTCTTAGAGCTGGCAAACTATGAACTGAAACCTCTGCAAACTTTCAACCAAAACCCTTTCCTCCTTTGGATGGATGTCGGGTATTGTGTGTCAGTGATGAGAAAAGTCACTAAGACAATTACATGAAGGTTTTTCAAAAAACTAAAAATAAAATGACAATATGATCCAGCTATACCACTCCTCAGTAAATAGCTGAAGAAACTAAAGTCAATGCACAATAGGAATACTTGCATACCCATGTTTGGTGGAGAGTGCGGTTCACAATAGCCAATTTATGGAATTGCCCTAAGAGCCTGTCAATGGATGAATGCATAAAGAAAATATGGTATATATACACAATGGAGTATAAGCCAAAAAGAAGAATAAAATAATGTCAGTTGCAGGAAAATGCATGGAAGTGGTGATCATGTCAAGCAAAATAACCCAGTCTTAGAAAGATAATTGTCACATGTTTTCTCTCATATGTGGAATCTAAAAGTAGTGACATGGAAATAGAAAGAGAACAATTAGACAAGAGGAAGGGAGTCAGGGGGAGAAAGGAGGGAAGGGGAACACAGAGACATGAAGGGATGAAAATGATCAAAGAATATTATATGTATGAGTGAAAAATGCCACAATGAAACCCATTATTCTGTATAAATGAATATGCACTAACAAAAAAAGGAAGAAGACATCTTTTATATGACTATAATATATGCTCATTATAAAAAATATTTTAAAATAGGAAAAGTCATGAGGAAGAACAGAAAATACACAGACTCATACCACTCAGAGATAAATGTAAGAAAAGAGTGATTGTTATATCCCAAGGCTAAAATACAGCTAGATAAGTTAGCAAAAAGATTCTGATTTAAATTCTTTTGGAAAAATTCTCAGCAGTAGGATTTCTGGATTGCTGGTAGATCTATACCATTTTCCAAAGCAGCTGCACCATTTGCATAACCACCAACAGTGAACAAGTGTTCAAATTTCTCTACACCCTTGTTGGCTCTTTTCTTTTTAATAACAGCCATCCTAACAGATGTGAAATGATAACTCATTGTGGTTTTCATTCAAATTTCTCTGATGATTAGTGACATTGGGTATCTTCATTTACCTGTCGATCATTTGTATTTCTTCTTTGGAGGGATTTCTATTCAGCATTTAGTGTGTTTTTATCTGGCCAATAGATTTTGCTACTGGGTTGCAGGCATTTTTATGTATTTTAGAAATTAACTCTTTATATGATATTGCCAAGGGCTGGGGAAGGGGAAAATGGAAAATGGCTAATTAACAGGCATAAAGCTTTAATTATCCAAGATGAAAAATTTCCATGATCTGCTGTGCAACATTGTCCCTATGATGAACAATACTATATTAGACACTTAGAAAATATTGAGGGGATCCCTGGTACCAAAAAAAAAAAAAAAAGAAAATATTGAGGGTAGATTTCATGTGGCATTTTTACCATGGCAAAATAAAATATCAAAAACCAAGTTACATCTAAAACCTGACCATGAAAGAATTGTGCAGACTTGATACCTTTGCTCCAGACAATGACCACGAATTATGAATAAGTAATGACCTAGGCCAATATGTAAAGCAAGATCATAGCTTATGTAAAACGTGTAAGATCAACCTAAAAGGTCAGAAACACTAGTAAGTACACTATGCATAGCCAAATCAGCAAGATGGAATAAAGAAGACACAGAAACAAAATAAAAACACTCATTAAATTGGGTAAACACTATTAAAAAAGGAATAAGTTTTAGCATTCTATAACATAGTGAGTGACAATAGCTTACAACAATGTATTGTATATTTTGTAAAGAACAGGAAGAAAGGAGTTTGAAAGTTCCTAACACAAAGAAATGACCAATGTTTAAGCAGATAGACAAGCTAATTGCCCTGATCTGATCATTACTGTAAACATGTATCAAATTATCACACTGTGCTCCACAAATGCAGCAAAGGAAGTGATACAGCAGAAAAGCAAGAAACATAGACCCACTAAAAGGTATTTTTTTATCTCTCTCCTTCAGGCTCCTTTGCCTACCATGAACAAAAAGCTTCATCACAGAGCATGTTTTCAAACTGGAGAATTTTAGGAAAATCATAAAAAAGAGCTGGAAATTCCAAGTCATGTGGGAATGATGTGCAGGCAAAAGCAACAGCATACAAAAGAGAAACACAGAGAACACAGCATGATTTTCAAGGTTCACCTTGTTTTTCTCCCTCTATTCTTTTATCTTAAACTTAACTGTTCCCTAGCTCCTTTTCTGCTTCATTGCCTCTTATCCACCTACATGTCAAATACCTTCAAACTGAATGAAATAAGTGCATATGTAAAATAAAATTATCCTTGACAAATGAGCCAATTTAAATAGAAGCTCATAATCACTACAATATCTATGCTGTTTGCCCATCTTGTCTTAGTCACTTTTTTCCTCCCTGGGACAAAATACCCATCACTTTCAAAGAGAGGTTTATTTCAGCTGACGGTTTTTAACAGTTTTGCTCCATAGTCGGCTGGCTTCAGGCAGAAGTGGCACGATGGAAGGACTGAGCAGAGGGAAGCTGTTCACATCATGGTGGCCAAGAAGCAGAGAGAGAAGTAAGGAGCTGATAAGAGACATTGCACCTTCCTCGGTCACAACCCCAGTGATCCAGCTCTTCCCACCAGACCCCACCTCCCAGCAGCAAGTCAGTTATATTGACCCATGTTTCAATCACCTTCCAAAAGCCCCATCTATGAGCACAATAGATCACTGTGGGACATTCATGATCTAAACCATAGTATACTTAGAGAGAAATAATTAAAGCAAAGTTCAGTTTTTGGCTACTACCACCATACTTACTGAATATCCCTTGATAATTACTAGTAGGGAAGAAGCAACAATTGTGTAAAGTTCACAAATCTTATGAAATTTCTTTGCATCTGATCCACTGTTGAGGCCAAAGCAAAAGTTAAGACTAGAATTTACCAGATTGATCGAGTACTCCATCAAGCCTGTGAGCATGCAAATCTTAGCACAAAATGATTTGGCTACATCTAGAAGGCAGAATTCTACACTGATCTCCAAAATTCCCTACCCTGGTACACATGTCCATATAATTCCCTTCCCTTCAGTGTAGCCAGAACATGGGAATATGATGGGTCATAACTACTTAATTATGCAACTTTATATGCAAAAGGGATTTTGCTAATGTAATTAAGGTTACTAATCAGATGACTTCCTTAGTCAAAAGAGAGATTATTCTGGTGGACCTCACTTTATTACATAAGACCTTGAATCCTGTTTCAGAGGTCAGAAAATCAGAGATTTGAAGCAACAGAAACATTTTCCTGTTGGCCTTGAAAAAGCAAATGGCCATTTGGGGGAAACAGTCCCATGCCAGAGACCAGTGAGTAGTCACTGAGAACTGAGACTAGTCCTAAGGTGGTAAGTCATCCAAAACATAAGACCTCAACCCTATGACTGCACAGAAGTTGATTCTGCCAACAACCTGCATAGCCTTGAAAGGGGACAGGAGTCTCAGATGAGAGCAGCCCCTGCTGACACTTGGTTTTTAGCCTTAAGAGGCCCTGAGCAGACACTATCCTATGCCATGCTGACTGACAGTGAAGTAACGAATATTATTGCTGAGCACTGAATTTGTGGTAATTTGTTATGCACCAATGAAGTAACATCTGTTGGGGTTTTTAATTGGTTCAACACAATATGCCTAAATAATTTTACTTTTATTCCTTTCCTGTTTTCTTTTCTCTACAGGCATCACCATTCTCTCTGACAACTGCACTATCACCCTGATGTATACACTAGAGTTGGATTCTAGGCTCAGAAATGTTTCACCTGGATAAAATGTGGGAGAGAATTCAAAGGTCGAATTATTTACTGATTGGCCCTGCCCTGGATAAAACAGATTTTTCCAATAGATGAGACTTTCACTCTTCAAAATACTGGGATGTGTTTGTCAGTTACTCTGTGAAACAAAATCATGATTCTCGCAGGCTGGAACCATCTTCCCTAGAACCACAGGGACGTGCTCCAGTCCCACCTCCGCCTGCTCATCCTCAGGAATTGCTATCTCCCACTCTCTACATACAGTGAATATTTTCCTAACTCCAGGCCGAGTCCTCACATACCTTCCTCCATGATGAATTTTTCTCCATCCTTCTCAATCTGTACTCCCTCTTCTCTTGCTTACGCCTGCGCTTATACATACACAGACACACAGGCACTACAGGTTCTAAATCGAATGTTAGCTTCAAAACACTCAGACTGTCTTCTTGACGTTTCAGAACCTCATCTTCCCTGCATAACAAATAACATACTGTCTCACTATTTCTTTACTCCATTCTGTACTTTCGATTATAATGGTGTGTTTGCTATTATGTTTTCTTGGGTGGTTCCCTTATCTTTCTCATTAAAGTTTAAAAGGAACCCCCTCGGCACATATGTTTAAAGAATTAATGAGTATTACATGAAGAAGAATATAAATAACCTGCTCTATTTTAGCACCTATTCAAATATACAAATTGGGGAGATTTTTTTCATGGAGCACATTCAAATGCTCTTCCACACTCCAACGATGGCATGACTAAAGGTTAGCTTTCTCTGCATCTTCCCATCCAGGCCAATGAGTATCCTTATGTGTAATCTCTGTCCTGTATTCCTCCTCTTCCTAGTGGGGTCAGGGTAGATCCGGATGTAGATCCACTTTGTAGCCAAGTACAACATGAAGTTGTTTTTAAGTAATTTTCTAGAACTCACTTGGCAGCTTGCTAAAAGTACACAGTAATGTTTGGCCCTCCCTTATCCCAGGAGATAATTCAATATACAGAACCACAGCCACAGAAGGATCCACAGGGGCCATGAGCTAATAGTTATGATAACTAAAGCATGAAAGCCTCTGCCATGAGATTGCCTCAGCCATTGAAATAACAGCCAATGAAATAGCAATCAATGCCAGTGATCCTTCTGTTTTTCAATCAGGTCCTCTGATTTAATGAGTACCTCTTGACTACCAGGCTATAAGATCAATATTTTCAACACTCATTAAGCAAGATGGATGGAGACAACTGTAGTTTTTTTAATGATGGAGCTTTACATGCGTGAGAATTTACCAAGAATTAATAGGAAAAAGTTAAATTAAATTCTCGTCTCTTAAAATATACCAAACAATTTCCAGATGGAAAAAAGTTAAAGCTACTCCAAAATAACAAATAGTAAACATATAAGAAAATTTATAAATTTTGAATGGTGTAATACTGTATAGGGATAAAGAAATTAAGTAAATGGCAAATTATTATATCAAAAAATGTATAACATTGAAAGCTAATGGCTAACAACAAAAGTCATAAAGATAAAGGCAAACAACCTAAGAAATTATTATAATACATTAGACAGAGTTAAAAACTTAACATTTTGATTTTTATAAATCAATAAGAAAAACATTAAAACCCCAACGAGAACTTGGATAAAGGCTATGGTAAGTCCATTCCCTATAATAAATACCTAGGATAATCAACTTATAGAGAGAAAAGTTTTATTTTGGCTCACAGTTAGGGAGGTTTTACTCCATGTTCAACTGACCCTGTTGCTTTTGGACCTGTGGCTACACATCACAGCAGGAAGAATGTGACAGAGCTAAACTATTCATGTCATAGCCAAAAATGAAAGTCAAAACTAGCAAGGTCCTTGGTTCAATCCCCAGTACTGCAAAAAAAAAAAAGAATACTTTATGAGAATAGTGAACATAGAAAAGAAACTGAAATTTTTAAAAAAAAGAATGAAAGACAGGGAAGAAAGAACTAAGGTGCTACTACTCCCTTTAGGGACATGCTCCACTGACTGGCAGGCCTACCGATAGGCCTCACCTCTTGAAGTTTCTGCCACCTCCACCAGTACGAAGCTGGGAGCAAGCCTTTACCATGGAGCTGTAGGTGACATCTGAGGTTCAAATGGTAGCAAAGACCAATGCAGGAATATTTCACAGTGAAATAAATCCATTATTCCCTTCAAAAACCAAAGAAATGCAAATACAATTTTTCATCTTGTGATAAGCTTATAATATTATATGGCAAAAGTTTAATACTAGATATTCGATGGTAGCAAAATTGTAGTAACACCAAATACTCTAAGAAAGTGAAAACTGTTAACTATCTTTCCCTAAAAGCAATTTGTTTTTAGGAATCTCAATGCATCAGCTACCTTAGTTCAATAACACCATTTCTAGAAAACTAATAAAACATGATAAAATGTTCATAATATAATGTGTTTAAAAGTATAATAGAATTATGTCAATTCTATAATATATGATATATATAAAATATTAACTACAACTGTCTTAGTCTGTTTTGTGTTACTATAACAAAGTACCTGAAGCTGAGTGGTTTATAAAGTCAAGAGGTTTATTAAGTTTACAGTTTAGGGCCCTGAGAAGTCCAAAATCAGGCAGCCCTACCAGGTCATCCTCCATGAGAGCTGTCTGGCTGTGTCATAACATGACAGATGGCATCACATGACAGAAATCCATGTGACAGAAAGGAAGAAGAGACTGGAGAGGGCTAGGCTCACCTATATATGACAACCTGCTGTAGTGGGAACTATTCCCTTCCTGCAAGAACCACTTTAATCCTTTCTAAGGGTGGTTCCCACAGGACCTCCCACTAGGCCCTGCATCTTAAGGATCTATCACCTCTCAGTACCATTACTTTGGGAACCAAACTTCCAACATGTGAAATTATATCAAGAGCATATCAATAACCATCTCTGATTCATAGAACTGAATAATCCTATTTTTCTTTTCCAAATCTTCTATGAGCTTGTAAATGATTTCATAATTAGAAGACCCCCAAGGAGTTACTGAATAGAGTTACCAAAATCATAGGACTGAATCAACTTGTTTCGACAGTTATGTTGTGTTCTTCCTATGTGTAACGCCAGGTGCATTCACTAGAGACTAAAATTTTGTGTTCATGGAACTCACACTCCAATAAAGGAAAGAAATATTTTTCAAGAAATAGTGCTCAAAGTGGCGGCAACCAGTGACCAGTGTGACCGGCCCCGTGAGCCAAGGCAAGCAGCTTGGGTTCCTGCGGCTGTCCCTGGCCACGCCCACGGCACAGTGAGGTCCACGTAGCAATACTCAGTCCCGTCCCCCCGCCCCCCCCACCCCACCAACCCCCGTGCACCGCCTACCTTCTGGCTTTTTTCCTACCTCGTCCCACAGTACAGAGGCACAGGAGACTATAAAGACCCTTGTCCTGAGCGCCACAAGATAGAGCATTAGTTGGTAACAGAAAGAGGGCTTCTCAGGCTTCTGGAAGAAAACTGAAGCTCAGCAGAAAAGTAAAGAGAACCTCTACAATAAAAGCACACCAGACCACTGTACTGGGTCTGCTGCTGGCTTGCTGAGACTCATTGACTTGTGTATGCACAGAGATTCCTATATTGCCTACTGTGACAACAGAGACATACCCTGAAGGAGGCCCATAATTTCTATTGCTATTTGCAAAAAAGAAAAAAAAATTTTCTTATTTTTAATTCTTCATTTTTACTTTTTTTCTACTCTTCAAAGTTTTACTTTTCTTTCTTTTCTTTCTTTTATCTTTTCTTTCTCTCTCACTCATTCTCTCGCTGTCCCACATTGCCCCTCATCTCCCCATTTGTTCCTTTCTGCACTGAAGTCGGATTTCTCCCTTCCTGTTCTTTTCTTCTCTTTTTCCTTCTCTTGATTATCTTTAGGTTTAAAGGAAAGTAAATTTGGTATCTAGCCTCCCTGTTGCTGTTAGGTGGTTCCATTCACATTTTTGTTCTTTCATTCTGCCATTTTCTCCTGCCTTTAACAACTTCTTAAGAGTTTGTGTGATCTTTCTGTGTCTTCTGGCCTCACCGCTAATCTTACCTGTTCTTTCTACCTGTCCCTCCCTCCCCAACTCCATTTAGCTCCCCACCCCAAAGGGGAAAGATGCTATATTGAAGAGCTTATTCATTATAAACTTAGGTTGGGTTGGTCCTTGGTTTTAATTTAACTTACATAGTTAAAAGTGATAGACGAATAACTACCATAAAGTGTCATTTTCTAAGCTGTACTTGATGCTACAGTGTTG